>NW_023458557.1:100960788-101052283 GCF_013731165.1 Rhagoletis pomonella
TTTCATCATTTTCGTATACGCATACATACATACATAGTTATTTAAGTACTAAAATCTTGTTTTGAACTGTTTAGTTGTTGTTTACTTTTGTACCGTCAACACAATTATAGTTGAATACAACTACAACAACAAAACAACAACGAAATCGTAAAAGTTTTACATTCTGAAGAGAGCTTCCACACAAACCAAACAAAGAAGTGTGATTGTCTGTGCATATTCTCAGTCATTCACGCAGAAGAAACAAGTCCGCGTAACTTTCTTTTGGCGCTTCACTTATTGACGGTCTGTCGAAGGCAGTCGAACAAACAGTGAGCGCACAGAGAAGAGAAAAGAGGATAACATGTTGGATTGTAATTGTACTGATGCATTCGTGCGAGTCCAAACAAGTGCCTACGTTGCGAATGAACTTTTCTTGTCTGGAGTGGAGAATGGAAGTTTTGACCTTGTTGCTCAACACTCATTAAAAATCTTTAAGCTTGAGAAAACTTTTACTTTTGACATACATATGCATGTACGTAGTATGTACAAATTTCTGGACTCCTCCATTTTGATTCGGTGTTGATATCTTTATCTGGCTAACTGAAGGAATGACCGTCGACACTGATGTACCCGGTGTTTAAGTCCTTTTGTCTTACTTGTTCTAACAGTGGTTGTCGCGACACTAAAAGTACTACCGTAAAATTATAGGTCCACTCTTTTTGAGTGCCACAAATTAATTTATTTTAAAAGTCCGACTAACCATATCAGTACAGGTGGGTGTATTGTCAATCGAACATGAATCCCAAAATTTTGTGAGCTATTAGAATTACTATACTGTGAATCATTAATCTGGTTGCAGAATAGGTGAATTGGTGTTGTTTTGCCAATTGTTTTGCTGCTTCAAAACGCTTAAACTACAAAAAAATTTCTTTAAATATTTGAAGAAAATTCGACTGATTTAAGCTTTCAACTTGTTTGCCAAGCTTGTCTTAGGGGCGAATCTCGCAATCAATTTTTGACCAACTTCCCGATGACCTAGAGACTTGAAACTTCACAGCTGGCTCAGAACCCGATGACAATGCATTGCGAAAGATGAGTTAATCCGATAGGTGGCGCAGTGTCGAAATATTTGAAAATCCCGTATTTATAGTCAGATTCACATGTAGAACGTACATATATTGACTACATGAAAAGGAATAACTCCGCGAAAAATTTTGCCGATAGGGGGCGCACGATCTCGTTTACATTTAGAAAGCTTGCTTTAAAAATATTTGTTTTTACAATTAACTTATTTCGCTTTGGTTATACAACCGCAAACAGGACACTGTCATAAATAGGTAAGCGAATTTGAACTAGGCGGCCATCTGAGTTCGCTTCTTTTATGTGTGTACATCTTACTGTCATACTTTTTTCTTTTGACTTTCATCTCCTTCCTTGATCGACTACTAATTGAAAATAATCGAGTGCCGCATTTTCATTCGCGCGACTTCCGCCCTTCCTTATTTTTCGTTTTAATTAAATTTGGCCTTCCCCGGTGGGCGTGCGCATGCCGCCATACCGCCTGCTAAAGTTATCCTAGAGTCCATGAATGCTCCTAAATTTGTCAGCATACATACATACAAACAAATTACTTACATATGTATGTACATACTTATGTATGTATATATGTATGACATTTTGAAAACAAACTGAAAAGTGAGTCGTCAAAAAAAGGCATTGAAAAGAAAAGTAAGAACTTAAAAGTTTTATTGAAAACTAAAACTTCCTATAGCGGAAAGTGAAAAGCGAAATTAAGCTACTTATGCAGGACTTGCTTGTCACTCTAATTTGATTGAATTTGAAAGTTTGTAGTGGAGAGTGGTAAGAGCTTCAAACATAGGTGACTTACAGGCCAATAAAATAAATAACTCACAAAGTGTAAACGCTTTTCATATCGAAAACGTCGCGTCTTTGGTCAGAGATGCTTTTCCCAAAATTATCTGTCGCATTCGCTGAAATAGCCAATATTTTCGCATTACTGCCAATGACTGTCTAAATCATTGTAATCACTGTCCGCTCTTTTATAAGTTATACTCGTATTTTTACTTCAGATATCTTAGTCACCATTAAGAACATGTTGAACATTGTGAGCTGTGGTGCCGGAAAGTTGTAAATAAAAAAGCTTAATGAGCATACAAATAATGGCCTAAAGAAGCTATAGTCTACTAAAAAAGTAAATTTAAGCAAAAAAATATACACCAATGATTTCTTCATGATGTAGGCTAAAAAAATCTTAGAAGCTATGCCCGAAATTTAAAACTGGCAATACTGATTACAAGACATAACGTTACCTAATGGTGAAAAGGTGCCAAGTCCATATTTTTAAATTGTTCAGGATAGACCAAAAATCGATTTAGTTCCGTATTATCTGTCACTCTGCATAAGAAACCAACTTTTGAAAAAAATTTACTTGTCACCTTTTCACTTTTAGGTAGCGATAAATTATTCAGAAGTGTATGGTATTATATAAGGTTTTTCGATTGGGACGGGTCGATACTACAACGCTGTGGCTGTCATGTTGTTAGGGCGGCGACTGTCTAATTTGTTCTTTATTATTCAATCACTGATGCCAAATCAGCCAAAGATTGAACAGCATTTTAAAATAGTCGAATAGGCTGCCCCGAATTTTTTCACCAATACCAGTGATATTCTCGGCTGATTTGGTGCTTCTTTGACTCGCGCGCCTGGGCTGTTCGACACAAATTTGGCTACTCTAAACGCCGAAGAGTCGACATTGAACGACCGTGAAATGGACGAGGCGATGCAACTAGCGCAACGCTTGCACTAATGAACTCTTACTTTGAAAATAAACTGCATTTTATTTAATAAAGTTCTATAATTAAAAAAAAAAAACTGTTCAATGATGTAACTTGTCAAGGTTTTTTGCAGGGACGGTGGTAATCATTATGAGTTAAATTATTTAAATCAGCATTTAACCATTATTTTATGAGTTAAGTTATTTAAATCAGCATTTAACCATTATTTTATGAGTTTTATTTTTTTCGCTCTAAAATGATAATTATTATTGATTTTTATTTCATTTGCTCAGCGGAAATAATTATAATTTGATCTTTATTTTTTCGCTCAGAGATAATAATTATTATTGAGTTTTATTTTTCCACTTAAAATAAATGATTATTCATAAAATTGAAAAGGCTATACAGACGCAACTTACTGAAATTTTGACCTGAAAATTTTGAGGCTTATTCCTTTATTAAAGTGTCGCTCCCTCTGAAAAGGATAGCTGGTATAGCTTTTGATTTTTTTGAATGATCATTATTCTTAAGTGAAAAAAAAACTCAATAATAATTATTGTCTTTGAGCGAAAAAATAAAAATCAAGTAATAATAATTACTTTTGAGCGAAAAATTAAAACTCAAATATTAATTATTATTTTTAATCTCTATTGGTTAAACTCGAAAAATAAAAATCATTTTTAATTACAGTGGGACGTATAAATAAAGTTGTTTTACGACAATTACAATTTGTTGATTTCTTTGATTAAAATTAAAAAAATAATGATTATTTTCCGTCCCTGGTTTTTTGGTGCCAATAATTGCTTAATAAATACCCAGTGAGATATTGACCCGTCCCAATTGAAAAGCCCTAAATAATCAAAAAAACTCTGCCGGACATGAAAGCAGTGTGAGTCAGTTCGTAAATGCAATCCGCAGTATTACAGCTGAATTAAAAACAAAAATATTTATTGGTTCAGAAAGTAGTGGGTATGCATTCTTGCCAATGGACCATGCAGAGTCCGCAAAAACTCCGGAAGCATTGTCCGGAGGACGCATCAGACTAGGCCGAGCATCCTTTTAAGGGTCATCAAATTATATCTTAGGAAAGTTTTATTATATGGCAATCGAGAAGTGCATTTGCAAAAAGTTCACAAATTTCACAAAGGAAATGTTGGCATATGCTGCAGTGCATAGCATGCAATTAGGCGCTTGGTGTTAGCAGTCGCGCCTAAACAACCGAAAATTACGAAACTCTTTTACATATTCGTGAACGACTGTTCATAGAAAATCTTTATTTATGCAACTTGGTTCCAATGCTGCATTTGATCATGTCTACGAATGCCGGACATTTCCATCAATTATAATTCAGAAATAAATGGCTCTTTCTTTGCAGTAATTCTGCAGTAGTGCATTTACGAACTAACCCTCTTACTACACATACCAACTGCATATATTTGGAGCTAATTAGGGTATTAAAAAATGCACCTGCTTGGCAGTTCGAACTTTGCAAAAAAATACGCGATCGGCTGCCGCGAACCAATAATGATTATTACAAATGTATGCCATCCGGAACTTATACCACAAACTTTAGTTGAAGTTACCGCCCATCTTCTCAGGCGACTACATTTGTTGACGTTGTAATCAATTTGTAATATTCCTACACCTTCGTGTTCAGGTCGCTTATGGCAGGAAATCGCACCAACGGGAACATTAGTCATTATTAAAGCTACGAAGACGAGAATCACAAAAAAAAAAATTGAAATGAACTAAAAAAGGCAAAAGTTGTCGTACAGCTGTGGTAATGTCACGACGAGTTGATGGAAAAGGGCAGCAGACTGGCGAAAGTTTTAAGCCCCAAACAAATACAAACAACCCGCAAGGAACCCACACAAACAAACAAACAAACAAAAGAGTGTGAAAAGTTTGGTAGGACATACTACTTTGCCGCTGTTGGCACAATTGAAAAGTTACTCGAATTTTTATTCGCCGAAAATTTTAAATTTTTTTTTTTATTGTACTCCTATGCAAAGGCGGAATGCCACTACCAAGGAAGTTTTTCTCTTTTTCTTAAATAAATAATTTTTTCACTTTTCATTATTTTTTTTTCGTCGGACCCACATAGCCGTGCGATAGACTAAGTTCGTCGAAGCGGAACGTGTATTGACGAAAAATCGAACGCACACAAAAGAGAATCTTCCGGAGAACACAAAGTGGAACGGAAAAAATCTGCTAGAAAATTTTCTTCTGCACATGCAAAACGTAAGCGGCTGCTGAGTGGAGGGGTACGGGTATGACCTAGCAGCTAGCTACTTGTCAAAAAAGTTTGTGAAAATATTTTTTTGATTTCTGCCACAGCCAAGGGCAACAAATAAAGTGACAAATCCCTACACATATATGTACAATGCACGTCCGTCCAGCCACAGCCGACTTCCACAACATGACAACTTGACAATAATGACCAAGCTGCAGACGCACACTTTTCGGAAAACGACTCAGCCAACCTCCATCAGGACGTCAGAGCGTTAAAAGTTAGTGGACATCGTTACATGTGGCTTCGTATGTTGGTATGTGGATTGCAAAACAGCATTTTTTTTATGCGCTTACACCATAAATCACCGCCTTCAAGGCGCGCACACACATGCTCAATGGACAAACCAGACACTGCAGTGGGAGCAAGCGACGATCGAAGACGAAGAAAAAAAAGAACGCAGGCCAGTGGCGACAAGTTGGCTGAGTAAAACATTATTTATTAATTTTTTTTTTTTTTTTTTTTTTCATACAAGAAACCTATGTACATTCAGTCAAGTGTTGTTGTCACAACCGTAAGCAGGCGGGCATTCATTCAAGCAAGGCTCAATCTGAATTGATGAAATTGTTCGAAATTGGAAGTAAATTGAAAAAGAAGTTGACATTTTATTATGAGCACATAAGCGCCACAGGCTGCTGTCCCACACCGCCTGCTCCCATTTGCGTGCACAGTTGGCGTGTATCTCAAAATTCCCCATCGACCTCATCTCTTTCGGCGTGTGTATGCGCCCAAATATTACTTCGACACCTGTGGGCCCATCCAAGTTAACCTATCATGTTTGACATGCATGTTTATTGTATTCGAATCGGCTGGGGTGGCCTCCGGGGCGTATGCGTAACATTTAAATATAAATTGCGTGAAACTTTTCTACGCCTGTGGCACATACATATGTATATACAAATGTATGTATGTAAGATTCTTTTGCTCATTGTTGATTATGTGTTGCACAAAAGTTTTTATATTGCGTGCTGTGATTTTGGCAATTCGTTTTCAATTCAATTCAATGAGTGATGTTTCTAAGCCAAATGAGTGTTTCATGACGAATTGACAAGTTAATTTTTTTTTGGAATTGGCCAATGAGGATATTTCAATTTACGTTAGAAGTTACGGAGAATTGAAATGTTGATAACAAATAATTTATTATACATACATACATACGTACATAAGTACATGCTTGTGTAAGTAATTTATATCATGATCGTTCTTATAAATATTATTTGTGGATGAGAGTCAATTATATGTGTATATGTACATATGTGTACAGTGGCGGTCAAAAATGGATGAATGGTGTTTCGTTTTTAATATTTACTATGTTTTTCAAGCTAAAGTTTTTTTGATATTTTTTTTATAAAAATATGGTTCATGCTTTAGCAAAAACTATATAAATCACACTTTCAAATTTTTTTCAGAAGTTAGAAAAATTTCACAAAATTGTATCTAAATTTCGAGCTTTTTAACCAGAATTTTTAGAAATTTCTTGGGTATGCAGTAAACAACTTTATAAAATTCTAAAATGTTTAAAAATTCTGGTTAAAAAGCTCGAAAATTAGATAAAAATTTCTGCAATTTTTCTAAGTTCTGTACAAAATTTTAAAGTGTTATTTATATAGTTTTTGTTAAAGCATGAACCACATTTTTGTAAAAAAATTTAGCTTGAAAAACATTGTAAATATTAAAAACTAAACACCATTCATCCATTTTTGACCGATACTGCATATGTTATGTGTGTTAACTCCTTATCTTATCGAAAAGTAGTGCCCCAAGGGTGATCCCATACTAACTCGGATTAGATCCGATCATTGGATCATGAAAAAGCACTGAAGACGGTTGTGTTTTTTGCTTACACATTACTCTTTTTAAATATTTACGTTTTATTGGTAAAATCCATTTTAGTTTCCCCTCCAACCAAACATGCGACATTCATTGGTTTTTTATAGGTAATAATAATAATAGATTGGTTCTTGCACATACATATGTTAGTGTTCGGCCGAGCTTCTCCTCCGACTTGTGGCGGGCGCCTTAATGTTGTCGCACAAAGAGGAGGGACCTACAGTTTCACGCCGTCTCCGAGCGCCGATTTTATTTTTATGAGAAGCAGAAATACACTCGGAGGTTTGCCATTGTCTGCCGAGGGGCGACCGCTGTTTAAAAAAAAAAATATATTTGTTCTATATTTTTTGCGCAGTTGCTTTGACCAGGGCTTGAACCCAGTGCTAACCAGGGATGGGCGTTTTTGAATGAATTTTTATTCAAATAAAAAATAAAATTTTATTCATAATTTTTATAATTTTGAATGACGAATAAATTTTTATTCTTCATTCAAGCACTTTCAAATAACGAATAAATTTTTATTCTTTATTCAAGCACTTTCGAATAATGAATAAAATTTTATTCATAATTTTTATAATTTCGAATGAAGAATAATTTTTTATTCATGATTCAAGTAATACTGAATAACGCATAATTTTTCATTTATTCTTTCTTTCTTGATCACAGTACCAGGTAGACGATTAGAAAATATAATATTAAAATCTACATGTGTATGCATATAAGCATGAATTTGTTTAATTATCTGTATATGTACATATATAATACGTGAAGGGATTTTTTGTCTGCACTGTTCATCCGATTTTAAAAAATGAGGTGTCGAATGAAAGGGCTCGCGCTGTAGAAGTGCTATAAGATTTTACTTTTTCGAAAAGAGTTGCCCCGTTTGAAAAGTTGATTTAAAAGTTTTAAACATAAATAAATTAATTAGTACAATATGGGTATCAAGCTAAATGGTTTTGAAAAGGTTTTTATATTTTTATTACATACAAGGGGGTTGCCACCTATTCATAAAAAAAAATTAAATTCAATTTCAATTATGGATATTAGATAAGTGAAATATGCATCACAGTATAGGTGTCGGGCGAGAGAGGTTTTAGTTTGGAAATATTTTAATGAGGGTTATCACCTAGTTTAACAATCGAAAGTAATTAAATTATGCAGAAGTTACTAAGGTATGTGAAATAATAAAACATGGGTGTCAAGCAAAAGTGAGTTTAGAGCTTTACTTTAAGCATCCAGACTATTTTTGTGGTTTTTAAAAAGGGTTGCCACCTGTTTTAAATATTAAATTCGAATTATATTAAATTTATTAAGATGGGTATCAGTCAAAATAATTTTGAAAAATGTTTATTTCCAATCTTCATGCAGGAGGGTTGCCACCTGTTCAAAACACCAGGTTTGAGATGAATTAAAGCAAGAGGTCTAAGAACGTTTTAGTTTAAAAATATTTTCAAGAGGGTTGCCACCTAATTGAAGTGGAATTTAATTCAACTATACACAGGGTGTATGAAAGAACAATATATGGGTGATAAACTAAAGAACGTTAATAAATCTTTAGAATATTTTTGAGACGTTTGATTGCCACCCATATATTAAATGCAATTTTTAAAAATGGGTATCAATCAAAATGGGTTTGAAAATGCTCTATCTCTACGCGTTATTTACAAGGCTTTTCACGTGTCTAAAAATAAAGATCCACTTAATTCATAAGTTTGTTGAAATATATATGATAATGCTAGGGAAAACAGACTTAAAAAGATTTTGATTTGAAAAAGATTTCCACCTGTTTGAAAGTCGAATTTAGTTAATTTTTACCCAAATTATATGAAATATTAAAAAACGAATGCCAAACAAAAAAGTTTTAAGATAGATTTAGTTTGAAAAAATTTTTGATTGTGGTTGCTACCTATTATAAAACTCATATAAATATATATCTTACTTATTTATTAGTGGCTTATTTATAATGAGTCACAAAATATGTACAGAAGCATGAACATAGTGTCATATCCCGTATTAACCATTGAAGACTTGATTTATTATTGCAGACTTGACCGCCTACAAGAGCACGCAGCGAACGCACTTCTAACCTTTGCTTTATGTTTACCTCTCAATGGTTTTACGCATTTCATTACCGATTGTAGCATAGCAGCCTTATACCTCTGTATGTGTGTATATAGTACATATATGCCAAAGGGATAAACATGGTTGATGTTTGGGTAGCCGCAACAGCCAGAAAAAAAGCAAATCGGTGTGTGAAAAAGGCAAAAGGAAAGATCAAAAAGGGGTATGCCGTATAAAATTGATGACAAGCCATCAGCATCACTTTAACCTGAGTGCTTACCGCTGCGGCTGTTGAAAGGTTAGCCAGCCGACACGTAAATGTGTCAATATTATTTTTATCGCTTAACTTTTGTTGCTTAATTTTTTGTCCATTTTGCATACTTTTCTTACTTCTGTTCTTATTTCGGTTCGGATTTTTATTTTTATTTTGTTGATGTATTTGTCTTAAGGGCAATTTTCAGAATGGAAAGATACTCAACTCACAACTTTTTTATGAAGAAAAATTTGGGTTCAACTATGCAAAAAGAGAGCATCACTGGGAGACTACAAGCAAATTAAATTCGACAGCCGATAAGCACATTGCGGCTGCAGTTGCTGTGGCAATAAAGAGCCCACAAGCGAATGAAACCTTTTGATGGGAATGGGGCAACGTCACGCGACGCCACCACCACCAAGTGGCTGCACAAAGAACGACGAACACGGCAATAAGTATACCTATCTAAATCAAGACAAAAAATACTTTAAAGGTTTTAAATCAATAAATTTATCTATAAATATATCAACTTTTCCTTACAGTATCGATGGCTTTGCAAACCCTTAAGAATATGGGCACTTCGTATGCCAAAAAACGCCACAGTTTGGAAGCGAAATGGGCACAAATTTTTAGAAAAGCGCTTAATTTTCGCTCCAACTAATTCAAATGCTCATATACATACTCTTCAGCTGGTAAGGCTCAGTTAAGTTATTTGCTGCTGCTTCTCATCAACCAACTCAATGCTCAGGCATTCATCTGTACAGTAAAGCGGCCAATGCCTACCCAGCTCAATGGAACGGAATGGTGAATAGCATGTGTTGCCTTACAAATATTAAATACTTTTTTTACTATTCAAATAAGTGGTAAATTAATAGTAAAGCAATTTATTTCAAAGCAGGCTATTAGTCGACAAAGCCTGAACGTTCTAGCGCCATGCATAGCAGGATGATGATTTTAGAAATACTCTTTTCATACCATTTTTTTTTTTTTTTTTATTTGTAACACAGAGCAACATCATATTTGGGGGCGGATTGATTTCAACTCAGGATGAAGGACCTAGATCCATACAGTAAACCTTCAAATCGTTTTGCATTCTCAGGTCAAACTTCAATGGCCATATCAAGTTTGCAATATTTTGTCTGAGCGTTTTTAGAATAAGTGGAATCAGGGGATCAAAATTTATATCGGAGCAAAGTATGTAGTTTGGGTACATACATATGTATTGTAAAATTTCACGAGGAATAATTTTGTAGAATATTTTAACCCATTAACTTTCTCACGAAAGATTCGACAGACTGACCCTTTTTTTTTTGACAAGCCTGAAGAAAATGGAATTTGTGAGGTCGCTATATTTCTATAAAAGAAAGGTTAAAAAAGTTGTTGCATTTTCAAGGAGACATATTTGTTTTTAGTTTTCCGTGGGTCCTACGTTCTTTTTTACTATATTATTTTCTAAAGCATTATTCTAAAAACAAAAAAGGCAAAAAATTATAAACTTAATATGGCCATGAAAAATATTTGACCTGACAATGCAAAACGCTTTGGAGGTTTTATTTTATGAAACTATGCATTTCATTCCGAGTTGGAATCATTCCGCTCCAGACAATGACTCTGAAATTGTTGCACAGTGTAATTAAAAAAATCTTTAGATGATAAGCTGTTGAGTTTAATGTTTGTTACTCAATGGAGATATTTTCAAAAACTACCTTTTTTCCAAACTTCTATTTTTTAAGCACGGCCAGATGACTTCCTAAAAACACACACTGTTCGTCAGCAGAATTCTTCACTTGCTTCGCTTTAATCTGCCAATATTGACAGTCGCAAATAAATGGCATCACAGTGCTCACACGCGAGCGAATGTTTTTGTCGGTGCAACATACGCTGGCATACTCACATACTCACACGCACTTCAACCACCTACCCACACGATTCGACGGATGCTTACATAACAGCGCCATTTTCATGTTGATACATATGTACATATGTACATGCATACATATTCACCAGCTGGTTCCGAACAATTGTCGCGTACTGAGCGTATTTGTGCGTGTGTTTTGTCCAAATTGAATTTTAAGTCGCAGCAACATTGTAAATTGTGCCGGAGGCAACCATAACGCCAACAACAAATAGCCAAGCGGAAAACATATTGTTGTTGCTTGGTATCCATTGACGTGGATATTTTGAAATATTTTGTCACTGGGCGAAATGTGCTGTCAGCATGTGAAGGGGTGACACATGGCACCACTTCTTAAGGTTAATAAATCGCGTGGGGAGACACACTTCTCTCTGGTCGAGACAGCTGTGCGTTTACGATAAACTTGCCCAAAAATGTTGCCAGAAACATTTTCATTTTCATTTTCAATTTGGTTTAATGGAAGATAAAATATAAGCAGAAACAGCTTTGCAATAACTAAAGGGACGAATGGCGGCGGTCTGAGACGGTTGACAGACCGGCTGTCACGAAGGCGATAATAAAGTATGCAGTACAGCATCACAACAATGCATACTTTGAGGCGTGTGGCCATGGTTGATGATGTTTGCAAAAGCAATCACATTATTATTGAAGCATTGGTCAGCCAGTCAATTTGGTAATCCCTAAAAAGGTTAGTTCTCATACCCAAAGCCCACTGGTCTATGAAATCCTTCCCCGTTGTTCACTTAATTGAATATTTATTCGGTCCTCCAGAGAATGAGCGAGTAAAATTGCAGTCAAATACGAAATGTGATTGAACTGAAGAGCAATGAAATGACGCGCAATAATGTCTGTGTGGCTTGCACATTTTGATTTGAAGTACATATCTCGATGGGCGAGTGGGCTAATATGATCACATAATCGTAAAATAAAATAATATCAACGACTCGTGGCTGAGAAAAAGGTCATCGTTTCGGTGATGTTTAGTGTCATTCGCTTTTTTTTTACACTGCGATATGATATCCAGTATATATGGGGAATAAATTATTTTATTGTGTATGCCTTTTAGCTGCTATATGAGCACGCTATTTATTTTATTTGTTTTATGCCATGCCTGTCAATTCATTCATATACATATATCAGGTATATTTATTCTCGATGTGTGCATATCTAAATTGCACGACTTCGTTTAAAATAAACTTACACACTTCATTTGCAAAGAGATGAGTCAATTAAGGCTTTCCACCCAGAGAACACATGGCGACAGATTAGGGTGTTAGGCGTGTTTAGTTTTCACTCTGACGTCAGGACTTTTTTTCAAAAGACTTTGAAATTAAAAAAAATTATTTAAAAAAGTAGTGCAATGTAGAATATCCAAATGAGAGAGAAAATTCTGTAGAATTTAAAAACAATAAAATTTTTGGGTTCGAAAATAAATTTTATCCTTTTAAGTTAATAAGGTTTGCAAGATGAAATTCGATGATGAAATCGTGCGTATATTAGTCCTCAAACAATAATAAAAATAAATAAATATTGCACATTTTCAAGGATATTTAAAGACAAAATTTGCAAAGGACATTTTCCTTACTCATTCGTCCCTATACACCAAAAAATTTATTCTGTTATAATTGTAGAGAATTTTTTATTTTATATGATACCCTTATTGTTATTCTACATTGCACTGAATTTTTTAAATAATTTTTTGAAATAATCATATTTTTAAACTTTCAAAGTCCTTTAAAAAAAATTCTGACCTCAGAGGGAAAAACTAAGTACGCAGTTTTACTATAATTTACTCATGATTTCGCGAATATATATATTTTTTTCAAGATTCTATGCGATGTAAGGGTTCTAGTACTCGATTCCTAAAAATATCGGTTTAAAACTATCGAGCAAAAATCGGTTCAAATTATAGGGAAGATCTCCGTAGCTTTGAAATGGTAATACCTACTACTATGTCTAGCCATGGAACCTACAGCGATTTTGATATGAAGTTCATTTTCATTACCTTTCATATAAATTATTTGCAAAGAAATGTGTTTTTAATCTGTGGTTAAATTTGTGTGAAATTTAGCATTTGAAAACACGTTCACATAGCCTTGGCTATAGCTGCGTTTGCAGAGGTGCTTGCTGTTAGTGGTTAGATTCCAGAAAGTCCCAAGATGTTTAAATGCTAACACAAATTTTGGTTTTTTATTACCAAACTTTGACGAAGCATCTGCGAAGTGCAGAATGAAAGCGTATTTGAACGTCAAACCCGCTAAGCAAATGTCTATTTAAAGTAAACAAGCCCCGCTCTGCATCCCCTTTTCGATAGTTCCGAACCAGCTCTAAATTCGTCATCTTAGGTATAGATTTGTAATGAATAATTTTTTATTCTTTGGCACTTATCACATTTTCTGTGACTATATTGGACTTAACAAATTTGCATATCACTGAGCAGAAGCGGTTAGAAATAAAATAGGTAATTCCATCTTTCGAAAATTGTTCTTGCTTCTTGCACCAAAATATAATTTTTTAGGAAAAACGGACTTACCTTCAACTTTTCTATATGAGCTAGCGATATGTAGTTTTAAAAAGTAAAATAAAATAGTTTTTAAAAGTACCACGTTTTGCTGTTTTTGTGCTAGTGGGGATCTAGTTGATTTCGGACTGGTTGGTTTTTGGCGATAAAAATCTAGTACGGAACCATAAATTTGGTTCGCCAGTTCGGGGTTTCCCTACAGAGTATATGTATACATACTGTTACAAACATGTTGAGTGTCATATTTGCAGCTCTAATACAATGAAGATAAGTACAGTGAGTGAAGAAAATAATAGCGAATGAACAAACTTCACTCTACTACAACAGAAAATATGAATCCTAAACTTAATATATTGCTCAAGAAAAGGACACCAGCATGCACATTTTCTTTGGCTGGCATAATTTTCTTACAAAAATATTTACTTTAGCTTTTAAGTGTGCTAAAAACACAGAAATCCGCACTAATCCTTATCACCTACTAAACACTGGCAGCAAGGCTAAGAAACTACCAAATGCATCGGACGTAGTAGCATGTAAATATCTTACATACATACATACATATACATATATATATACATATATATAGTATGCATGTGTGGCTGTCTAAGCACTTAGTGCACACTTACTGCTTGTGCATGCGTTAAAATGTGTTTAAGTAAACTTTCGCCGTCACATCCTTATTGAATATCCTTTTTGGCGCCCGATTCGCCTTAGCTGACTTTAAAGACATAACTTTACATGTGTACATAGATGCGCTACGAAGATTCTCAAGTTTGGTGAAAATTGGATCCTGACCGAACACTTTGCCCCATAAATTTATTAAATAACTGTTAAATGACAATGTCAGCAAGAAAATTTGCTACTTCAATAACAAGAAAACTTACATACATGTGTACACACATATGTATATTCGTACAAGTATGAGCGCCAGTGTATTAGACTAATCGTTGCGTCTCTTTTGCATAGATATTTTATGTTCGTAAGAGTATTTTTGGCTAATGGTCCAATTTTTTCGAACCATAAATAAATATTCTTCGAGCTGCATAGTGCTCTGCAGTTTCCAATTCTATGTACATAGATAGTTAAAAGAAATATATATATGTCAGCATCTCTCTAATGTTCTATTGCGCTTAATTGATTTTAAAAATGTCATAACTTGACCAAAACTTCCTCTCATCCCAGCTTTGAGTGTTCTTAGGATTAAAGAAACCCCAACAAATATAAGATGTCTATCTCGTCGTCATCGAATTTTCATTAACTTTTGTTGGAATCTTTTCGATCTACATTTTACACCACTTGTCCTTCACTTCACATTGATTTGAAGCTCCCATGCTTTTTCTTAGATGATTTTAATTTAAGTTTTCCAAAACTCAGCAAAGCTTTTGTGCTTTTGTCACATAGAAATAGGGGCTTGCCTTCATCTCCCAACCAGCAGCCAATAACTTGCCAAGGACAAGTACGATTACAACACAAATTCTGTATTTTGTGTTGGTGACCTTTGACACTCTACATCAAAACAACTCGCTTTATTCACTCATCGATGAATTCACCAAAGTGCTGGGACTTAATTTTTGCTTAAGTGGCTACATTGACTTCTCTTCATAGGAGGGTAGTTTTGGCAAAAGGAAAAACGAAATGAATAGCGTTTGGTGAAAGTTTAAATTGGTTAAACGTGCAAGTGACAATTTATTTCATCGAAGAAGTTTATATCTACATACATATGTATGTATGTATGTGCATGCACATGTGTTAGTGTGTAATGCACAGCGTTGTTGAAGTTACAGAGGATTTCGGAAACTAAGCCGAAAATCGAAATGGAGTATCAGCCGTTAGAAGAGTTATTGAAATGAGTATGTATATAGCAAATTATTTATTTTTTGGGGCAATACTACCTATATCGTGGAAATACTATATATGTATATTTATCGTACAATTTTATGCTTCTTGAAATGCATGAATACTATAATCTTTAGCAGAAAGAACTGAGGATGTTTGCATACTTTTTTGCCTGTTTGCTATCAGGCTTGGCTGCTGTGAACTTAATTGATTTTTCAAGTGTTCAACACTTTTCACTATCTTTACAACAATCAAAGTAAGTTTCCCACTCGAGATGTGGCGCCACAAATACAGAAGGTCAACAAGCACTTTGCCGACAACAGCATCAGGCCCAACAACAGCAATGAAAGTGCGAACATTGGGTAGATATGTATGTGGTACCACAAAAGAATTGAATGTCACTCATACGCCCTGGTTTATCCATACCGCCTTGCCCATCCTAAGGGCAGAGAACTAGTTGCCAAAGTGCATTGAATTTTTGTTGTTTGGCATTCTCTAATAGTCTTGTTGACTTGGTTTTGTTATATGTAGTATGTGGTGTACGTATGGGGCACTGACTTAACTTTTGCTGGTCCATACGGTCAGGTGGCAATTTGAGGAGGTGCAGTTTAAATGCAATTTATATGCAAATTGCCGCCACTCTTAGGAATAACTATGCGCAGTTGACGCTTGGCTGTTTGAACCAAAATTTATTCGAAAATGCAGATTATTGAATATTTGCTTGGCTTAATATTTGGCCAATAATAATGGGCGCTGGTGGAAAGCATCAATTACATCCTTCACTTTCATCCACTCTTTTGCTTTAATATGCTTTCTATAGAATAAATAGGGAATTGATTGTGAAAGTGTTGACTTTATGAAAATATCATTTGCTTTAGCCTTGTGCATGCGTACATACAGATAAGGTACGAATCTCTGACGAAAATAAAGTTTTATCGCAATGCCTGGACTACGCAAAAATTTTGATATATGTAACTAATAAAATTCGAATGCATGCACTGACGAGATAATTTTATTTAATGCACCTCCCAGTAAAATTGTTTGTCCGAATTTGAATTTCAGAGTCATCTGAAGTATCGTTCCTCTAAAAACATTACTTGTAACAGGCCACACTGGGTTGGTTTATATGAAAATAGAGTATCTGTCTACAGGGATTTTGTCTCAGCAGCAATACAACTCAGCGTTCTGCAAAATTTTCGAGTCATCATTTATTGAAAAGGCATCAAAACTATGTTCGCTGTCAGTCTCGTCGATTTCAGATACATATATTTAAATATTAACTTACCAAATATCCTCTATCTACAAATTTCATGAAACAAAAGTTGCCTAAAACAGAATTTACCCCAAACTTAATCGTCATCGATGAGGTTAATATTCACTAAATATATAGTTTTTTAGCCTCTTGAGAAAATTGCTGATAGAGGGTATTAAAAATAAGCTCGCAATATGCAAGTACATTGTATTGAAACGAATACATAGAATAAACTCAGCAATTCAATCCAAAATAATATGTATCTACATAAATATCAAATGGAAAAATTTTCTATCAGAATCATTGTTTTTCTTTCATCTGGTTGCTTGTATTGGATATGGTGGAATTTTACGTTTAGATTCATGAAATTTTTAATACCATACAATACGATATCAAGAGAGTGTTGGATTTCACCGAAAGGGTGAGAAGATGAAGTATTTTGGATCGAATTACCCTCATCCTAGTAAAACTACACTAATCGGCGATTATTTCAATAAATGATAAATTATAAGTGATAGCACTGATGCATCGATAAAAATTAATTAGTTTCTTCTAACACAGAAAACTTTTATTAAAAAGCTGAAAACAGAAATGAAATGTGTTTAACTTTCATCATTATTCACGCAGCAAATCTATGCATGTATGTTTACTTATGTACATATCTGTGCCGTTCAATTAAAGTAGCTTAAGTGACTTTAGAACGTTTGACTTTGAATTGAAAAAACTATGAGTTTCCCTTGAAAATTTTTATATTTTGATTAAGCTTCTATTAGAAAGGCATCTTGAATTACACCTTTGGCTAGTTAAACGTTAAAATATTCTTTGGGAACCCAATGAGATGTTGCTTGATAGGCAAAAAAGGGCTACTTTAATTAAACGGCACAGACATGTACATACATATGTATGCCCCATTTTTTTTTTTTTTTTTTTAATTCAACTGAAAGTAGTTCAAATAAATATCTGTTGACTCGTACACTTTTCATTAACAGTCTTCCAAAACTTTCAACTGTGGCACTTATTTCCGCAAACAAGTTTTTTATTTACAGTTGACTGAAAATTTCAAACTAATTGAAATAAAAATTTTAGCTTCTTTTTTTCATAAAAAATATACATATGAATATAAAAGTACAGAAACAAGTGTACAACTTTATGTTGATATGCTCTATTTTGTGGAACCGAAGCACTCATATTTCACATCCACAATCACGTGGCTGGGGTGACACAATTAAAAACAACTCATATGCAAGCATGGAGAAATATTCTTGTGTTTTATCTATTTTTCATACAAAACCTCATACATTCAGTGAATGAAAGTAGCGCATGAATTGTAATAAAAATTTTAAAATCTGTGACCATGAGCTACATGTACTATATGCGCATGTAAATTAGAGTGTATGTATGTATGTATGTACAGGTAAAGTATTACTTTCAAAAGGCAAAAACTCAGCGTTGATTCATGAATAGTGTTGAAATTAAAGAATGCTAAAATTTAAGTGGGTGCGCTCGGTGGGACAAATATCAAAGGTGATGCAATATGAAAAAAAGTGCATACATATGTACATTTGGCTCTAGAAATACATTAAGCGTAAAAACAACACACACAGGCATGTATGTATGTATGTATGTATGTACTGCAGTTGTTATGAACAAAAGCGCTTGAGTTTGTGAAAAGCGGAATTTGAGAGAGATTTTCGACATGCAATAACACTTGTACTTATGTCAAACTAAATGAAAGTTTATACAAAATTTATGCATACACATACAAACATACCCGCATATGTAAATACCTATATGCATGTACGTATGTAGATACGTAGATATGTTAAGGAAATTGACTCGTTTTTTCCGAACCGGTTTCCCCCGCTTTTTCGGGATATCTAAAGACCGGATTTTTTTATCGAACAAACCGGGTTTTTTTCATTCAGTAAAAGTTTTCAAGGTTTTTAAGTTTTCAAGGCTTTTTCCTGTGTAAGAATACCCTGGAATATTTTTAAAATTACGTCCATATTTGATTCCTATAAATGAGTCTTTGGTGCTCAAACGTTTCTTACGTATTTGGAGGAGCTTTTCCTCCAATTGGTGTTTTTCTGCTTCATGTTGTTACACAAGTTGAGAGATTTGCACCTTTACTCCACCGCTGAAGAAATTATTTTATGGCAGAGATACACTACGAGAATCTCCGTTGTCCCCCAAGAGGCTACCGCTATTTGAGACAAACTTTTTTGATGTTTCTGGGGAGCACAAAATAAACCAGGAGCCCCCCCGAGTGGCAGTAGGCACATCTAAGCACTCCGAAAAGATGTCGGAAAAATGCAATAAAATACTAAAAAAAAGTGTTAAAATTAGATCAAAAGTGAATTTTTCACAGCTTTTTTTTTTTTTGTTTCACGTTCAATCTAACTGAAACTGTTTTCTAAATAAAATCTATCTTTACTTGTTCGTAACTTCATGCCAACATAAGCATTTTCATGTAGGAAAACTACGTAAAATAAAAACGGTTTATCCGGTTTTTTCTTAATATCAAAATCGGAAAACCGGTTTTTCTAAACTGCAATTTTTCGAATACGCGGAAATCGGTTTTGAAAAAAGGCGGCTAAAAGAACACCCTAATGCAGGCGTAAAAGTTTTTTCTAAATAAAACGTACAAAAGACACAAAATTCAAAGCATACGAACTTGCGAAATTGGTAAATAATTACTTATAGATTTCTGAGTGAGCAAATGCTTTTCCTTCATATTGAGAAGCATGAATCCTTTTATTGAGTTGTTGGTGGCGTTGCATATGCGCAGAAATATAATTTTCGAAACTCACTAAGCTTGAGACTTATTCCAACTACAAAACTTTGGAAAACAGCCCAGCAGGTACAACTTGGAAATACACTAAATTATCACTCCTTATTATATTATAAATTCTAGGAATATATTTTCATATCATATGTACATATATGTAAATGTGAACAAATACCGCATGTTTTCAGGAGAATTTAAAGACTGCGGTTCGGACAGCTTGAAAGGTAACTTAACCAAGCAGCTGTGATTTTGAAATACAACTGAATAGTGGGCCTTTGGAACAAATTATGCAGGCTGTGGGGTCAATCTATCACTTCGCCTACATGCACAGAGAATATTGAACATCTCCTGGAATGATAAGGGCTTATGCTTTTACATAGGAGAAACAATTTTAAAGTAAGAAAAATAGCACACATACTCGTACATCCACACCTTCGCACTTTTCACGCCTAATGCCACAACAATAACAACAAGCAAATATATGTACATACATACATACTTAACACTTACAATAGCATAGAGTTTCCAACGTACACGTATATGTATATATGTATGTATGTATGTATGCACATCCAGAACACATTCAGGTGCTTGCCACCCCTCATCGCACTCAAAACCACCACTCGCACTTTGGTTTGTGTTTTTAGAAATTTATTTAGATTGTTTGTAAACGCGAGCGTGTGTGCGTGTGCGTGTGCGTGGCTAAGGCGCTTTTTGCGTGCATATGTGGAAGTTTTGTTGCAACATTCACTTGAACTCAGTGAAAGCAACGAGCCGCAGCATTTCAAGCGCTTTGTTTGTGGGACCTCAATATTGATGCTGTGGCAGCTCGCATTTTTTCTCGATTTTTCTTGTTGCTGCTTTTTTGCGTTGCAGTTACTGTTGCAAAAACTGGGCTAACGAAGGCGAGCTGACATACTTAAAAACACTTTGTTGCATACCTGTTAAAATGAAAAGAAGAAAAGAAAATAAAATATGAAAAGTAAAAAAAAAAAAACAAATGAAAAATGGTAAATGTGTTAAAATTGAGAAGAAATAAAAATGCTATTAAAAATATGTGGCTTGACATAAATAAATATCTCCATATGTTTCATACAAAAAATATATGTAAAGATTTACATGAAACAAATTCTGAATAAAAATATTTTCATATATGAGTAAATAAGAAACTAAAAACATCTAGTTTGTTTTATGGTTTGTTCGCAATAAAAAAATATTACAAATATTTTTACTCTAACCCATAAACTGCTATAACGGTCGTTGCTTTTGATTTCACTTTGATTGTTGACTTACATACATAAATAAATAAATATGCAAGCATGCCGCTCAAAGCACTCGCAAAGTGCTGGAGCGTAATCGTGTGTGGGTGCCAGAAGCGGCCCCGCATTTGAGGCGAAGGAGGCGGTGGATTTTCATGCCTGCTTTCTCTTAAAAGTGGAGAAAATGGTTTCTAAAACCGAAATAGGAAAAAGTGCAAGCAGTACTGTATGTACATTAACTAATATGAAGGATATATTTCCACGCATGCAGATACGTATGTTTTCCCTGCAGGGAAACCACGCGCTAGTGAATAAAATTCCTAGTTCCATAGTTGATCTTTATCGCCAAAAACGAACCAGGCCGATAGTAACTAGATCCCCACCGGACCAAAATCAGCGAAATGTGGTACTTTTAGAAAACCATTTTATTTCTCTTTTTCCATTAGGAATCTATATCTAAGGTGACGAATTTAGAACTGGTTCGGAACTATCGAAAAAGGGATGCAGCGGGGGCTTGTTTACTTTACGCTGCAGATTTTTCGTTCAAAGACGCTTTTGTTCTGCACTTCGCAGATGCTTTTTCATAATTTGGTAAACAAATAAAAAATTGTGTTAACATTTTAACATCTTGGGATCTTATAAAGGCTAACCAATAACAGGAACCACCTCTGCAAACGTGTGAACGTGTTTTCAAATTGCATACAAATTTGATACAGATTGAAAACGCATTTCTTTGAAAATAACTTAAAATCCCACACACGGAAGAAGCAAAATGATTGAAAGCTCATGGCACTTTTTTCTTACGTCTGTCGATTTTAAACCTGGTTCGGAACTAAAGAATTTAGGACTAGTTCGGAGCTATCGAAAGCGGGATGCAGCGGGAAGCAATTTATACTTCCTAGGACATCGCCATTTTAAATTCGCCAATTGTTTGCATGCAAACGAGTCTTAATGTACTAGGAGCGCACCAGTTCAGAACTAGAGATTTTCCGCACGGGGTTTGTACAGCTACAGCATGGCAACTGGCAACTCAAAGCGACCTCAGAACGTAGCTAGCAAGCTAACAAGCAGTCAGCAAGCCACCACGCAGCAGTCAACAGCAACAGTGTGATTCAGAGAGGCAAACACAGTAAAAGCAATAAGAAGTACAGTCAAAGTAAAAACCAAACAGAAAATAGTAACACTTCAAATAAATATAAAATAGTGGCACCGCCCGTTGCGATAACAACAACAATAGTTTGATTTTTTTTATTGAAGAACAAAAAAGGCTGGCAACAAAATTGAATTATAGAACTTAAATAAAAACAAAGTGAGAGCGACGGACTCACACCTCCGCTGTTGTTGTTTTTTTCGCGCCATTATTAATATTTTACCCCTTCGCCTTTTTAATTATTTTATTTGGTTTCTTGCGTTTGGCTTCATTAAAAAGTTCTGCTCTTGTCGCCTTTTATTTCGTTTTACCTTCACTCAAACTGGTACCCTTTTTTCTTGTTGCTGTGCTTTGTTTTATTATGTGCCTCTCTTTTAATTTTCTTCCGAAAAGTTATCTCAATTTAATTTCACCTCAAGTAAGTTTAGAAAAATAAACCCAATAATCGGAACAGGCGGAAGTGTGCTTTTGTTCTTAAATTTTAGCGAAGTTTTTAAAACAATTTTTGTAACATGAACTTAAGTTTCTAAAGGTCATTACTGATAAGCGCACATTAATTTTACTTAAAACTAGCAGCAACTGCGATGGACACATCTCAAAAAAATATTTTTAATACCATGTATATGTGCGGATTTCGAAGGGGTATTCGGTTTTTATGTATACAACTTTTAATCACTCAAGTAGCGATATATTTGCGTTTTTTTTCACTTTTTTTAAGCAGCCTAAGTTTGACAAAAAATGCTTTAAAGTCAGAACTGCATATCGCGACAGCGATGGAACCATAATGAGAATTAATTCGAAATGTACGTTTTTGAGATTTCATCATACATCAGCCTGATAAGAAGAATTACGTTCAGTTTAACGGAGTATCAAACTCCCCAAATCTAGCGAATACATGTGTATTTTTAGCTGTTTTTTATATACCAACTACATACATACCAATGTATACATGCATGCATATTAGACTGCATTACAACCCAAACAAAAAAAAAATCGGCACTGTTTTTCCATTTTAATTATAAAGTCTGATACATATATTTAAAAACTTGCGCCAAAATATTAATATTTACGTGAGCTGGACCGATTGGAAAATACCTCCAAAAATGGAGTTTTTTTTAAATAAAAATACTTTTTAAAATTACTTATTTTACAAATAAACACCTCTGATGACAAAACAATTTAAGCTTAAAAAATTTGCATAAATATATTTAAATAAATGGTTCAACGGAAGCATATTAATGAGTTTTTTGATGCTCAAAGATTGGTTTAAGAAAAATTTTAATTACTCAGCCAAACCTTTGCCCATTTGGAAAGGTATTTTCTCACCCTTTTTATTTCTTTGCAAATAAACGCATTCACATTCGATTTTTTTTTTCATACTTTTAATAAGTTTATTTGCAAAGAAACAAAAAGGGTGAGAAAATACTTTTCCAATGATACCTCATAAGTTCAAATCGATATAGTTTTGGCTGAGTTATTTTAAACCTGTCTTTGAAAATGATAAAAAAAACATCATTAAAAATTCGCATTTTTATGATTCCGTTTAAAAACAATTTTTATATTTCTATGCAGATTTTTTGAGCCTAAACTGCTTTGTCAACTGAGGCGTTTTTTTTTCAAAAAGTACTTTAAGAAACTATTTTTGGAGGTATTTTCAAATTGTTCCTGCTCACGTAAATCTTAGTATTCTTCGAAAATATTTTTGTGATAAATTTTGTAATGCCGGCGGAAAAACCGCAACTTTTTGTTGGTGATGCAGTCTAATGTATATGGGCAAAACTTGATTGCGTTTTCCCACAAAATTAATTAGAATTTAGAAATATTTATCTTGCTGGAAGCAGGTCATAATCAAAAAGAAACAATTCAGTGATTATCTTATAAAACAATGTTAAGATTTAAAGCTATTTATCATATCTGTTAAAATAAATGATTTTGTATTCAAAGTTGTATATTTTTCCGTTCTTATTTGGTTTATTCCACAAAATGTAATTTTTTTTTAATTTAGCAGCTGCAATGGTAACTTTAACTCCTCCATCTTCAATTTAATTTTAAAATTGAATTGGCAGCATTTTTCCTCACCGCCTCAAAACAACGGACAATAAATGTGGATGGCCCAAACAATAATAATGTAAAATGGGGAAAAGTGAAAAACGAAATTACCAAAACGCTCTGCCCCCCCCCTGCCATAACTAACAAAACACACGCCTGCGGCGAGTAAACATGGCAGTTAAACAATAGCCGCAATGGTTAAAGCACGCAGAAGAAGACGAGCAGCTGAAGGCGTGGCCGCACACAGCGATTAAAGCTTTTTCGCTACTGCGGCGCTGTCTCTGGCCCGCGGCGTTCGCGCACATTTCAATAATGCCGCCCCAGCAACGCCCAACAACAACGACGACGCTGTGGCAACTTTTTAATGATGCCATCGTGTGGCTGGATGTCTGCATTGACTGTCGTTCTCCCCCTTCCCTGTCTCACTCCCACTGCATTATTTAATTTTCATCCGCAGCTCTTCAGTGCCGCGCAAAAATTACATCCATCTGCTTGGTGTTAAATAGTTAGCGTTGTTCGTAATTGGATGGTTGCCGTTGCTACTGTTGGCTAAATGGTTGATTGCCCGACAGCTCACCTGCCTGTCCGCACCTTCAAACCAAACACGACGAAGTCCAAAAATTACTCGGGGGTGTTTAAATTAAATCGGATTTCATGAATATTGATTGATTACCCACACCTAGGGCTAGCAAAGGGACAGGTGAACAAAAAATTCGAGCATAGCAATAACAAACTGTATGAAAAGGAATTGTAGAGGAGGAAGACTTTTTCAAGAAATTAAAAACTAACTTCGCGCTATTTTTAAATATTCGCAGTGAATTTTTTTCTTTCAGATTCAATTTGTGTGACTAAAATTAACCTGCCACAATGGCACCCGAAAAAAGGTTCAGAAGATGCGCGCATTTCGCTTAAATTGCGGTTGAGTTGTTTGTTTTTAATTAAATAGATAATTTTCCAACTCATTTCTTTTCATTAACTTTTATTTTGATTTGCCTCCCTCCCTTCTATTATCAAATGATTACATTAGGCCACCAAGAAAGTAGCAAAATTTTGATTTAAATAAAAATTCTTATCACCGCTCCGAGTGGAAACAGCGAGCAAAAAAAATATGTCCCCACAAATCCTAGAAAAATTAATGCACCTAAAAGCGAGTTTAATAACACAAACGATAATGTCAAACAATCAATCTTCAGAAAATGAATACAACTCAGCCACTTTGAGACATTTTGCCCACTGGCGGCGGCTACATACGAAGGTTGATGTTAAACGAATTTCTCAAAACGAGTGTTTCCTAACATTCACGGTTATCTTCATAATTCATTGAAAAATAAAGCTTGTTCTTTGAAAACGGAGAAAATAAAAAAAAAAACTAAAAAGCGAAATTAAAGTAGGCGCAGTGCGAACCATCAATTTCGTGTCAAATAACAGGACTAAGCCAGGAAGGATAAGCAAGCAAAAGCAGCAACGTGACAAATCCAACGCCTCAAGAGAATTTAATTCAATTCCCGCCTGCCTTTTCAAATAACTTGGCATATACCCATGCGCCGCCAGTTGCAGGAAAATTTTCAAAATTTAAATAGGCAAAAAAGCTCCGCTAAAGGCAGTGTACTGCGACAATGCCTGCTGAGCACAGTGACAACTTAGGGAACAGAACAGGGCAGAAATGGGCAATCCAACACTGACAGTTGCAGACTCATACGTATAAAGAAGTGGAAGTAGAAGTGGAAGAAACAACAACTAGCAGGAAGTGCGTTGGCAGCAAACGGAAGTGGCAACAAACGCCGCCAACGCCACAGCGCCTCGACCGCAGTCAGCGCCACCGCAATGACAAAGGGCGACAGCACCAGCAGCAGGCAGCAGCACCAACCATCTAAGGCGAAACAATGACAACAAAATTTGCCTCTCACGCAATCACTTATTCATACATTCTTTTTTGAATTTCTTGTTTTTGTTTTTTTCTTTTTTTGCTTTTCCTCTACGTCAGCCAACTTTCACGTCTAATTCGCCTGCGGCTTTCTTTGTTTCACTTCCTTGACGTGCTGCTTTGGTCCGTGGAGCAAAATCCGCGGCATATGTCTGAGGACAAGACAGCAACCACAACTACAGCAACAACAGTCATATTAGCAACATTCACCATATGGACGCAAAAGTGGAATTCTTGTGCTTCCGAGTGCTTTGTACGGGCAGCCTCAACTTGTATTTGTATAGCGATGTCTCAGTGTCAACGTCTGCTGATAAGCAACGTTGAGTGGTTGAGTGAATGAGTGAGTGATTTCAATATAGGCCCCCACCTCTTGTCTACTAACACTTCAGATGCTTTGGTATGAGACAGCCGTCGTGCCGCTACGTTGCTTTTCCTCAACAGCAACACGGCTTCTTATTGTTATGGTTTACTTTTATTTTATTTTTTTCTTATTGCAGTTGCATGCCACACTGTGTGCCAATCGTTCGTTGACTTATACTAATGGCATATCCGAATTCGTTTCCCCGTCGTTATTCTCCAATCCGCTGGTACACTGTGTCAAAGGCACCCAAGCAGGCTGGGCGGATATATATATTTTTTTATTACAACCCTTTTTACCATATTTGTTTACCCTTAAGCATTTCTGTGGTGTTTATTTTTACAACAACTGCTTTGCGTAGGTAACTGCTTGGCGTCCCGGCTTGATGTTCTAATAAAAATCTTACCCTCTCAGATGTCAGTATTGCGGGTTAAAAGAGCCTCGACGTCGTGGTTCGAGTCCCATTGCTTTTAATACTTTTTATTACTTTTATAGTTTTTTTTATTTGATGTCATTATAAATGTTGGCTTTTTCTTATAACTCTAAAAAATTTAATTAACCTTAAATTATTATTGGAAATACCATAAAAAAAAATGTTTAATAAAATATATAACTTAAAACCTATGATTTCCAAGAAGTGCTCGGAGTGGGGATCGAAACAAGATGCTACTCTAGAATGATAGAATACAAAACTGCACCGACCAGTGGAATTTTGATACAAAAACTAAAGTGACTTTAGAAGGTTTGACTTTGGATTAAAAAATTAATAATTTCCCTTCAAAAATTATTCATTTTTATAAAGCTTCTATTAAAAAGCAATTTTAAACTACACCTATGGCAAGTTAGCCGTTAAAATATTGTTTGGCCCAACTCGAGATAAGTGATTTTATCAAAAAGCCATATATATATATATATATATATATAGAAAAGCCCTATCTCACATCGTTGTTGAAATACAAAAAGCCATAACAAACTAAAAATCCAAAATTCACTTTTTCATTGATTATGGCGGCCGCTGTAGTGTAATGGTTAGCAGTGCGCGCTGCCCCTCGGCAGGTAATGGCAAAACTCAGAGTGTATTTTTGCAATAAAAAACAGCTTCTCATAAAAATACAATCGCCGTCTGGAGTCGGCATATACCTGTAGGTCCCTCCCTTTATTATGTGTATAAGTACACATCTGTCTTGAAAGTTTAAGTTGGCAAAATAGAAGAATAAGTGGCCCCCCGTTTCAGAATACGGTGGAATATTTTCCATTCAAAAAAAAGCACTTTATTTGAGCGAAGAGTACACCGTCACGTCACCAGTATTTAAATTCAATATATCCATTCCCCCATCCACACTCGCAGCACTCTATGCACATATATACATAGGTATATCTACTCTGCTACGAGTAGCTGCTCCCAAGCCACTTTTGTATTCAGCCCACTGTGCAATTCGATGAGTGTGCGGTTTTGTAAGTGCTCGTGTAGAGGTGTAGAGATATATATGCGTTTGTTTATTTGTGTGATTATTCCGTTTTTGTTTATTGCATATTTTCGGTCTCCTTTAGCGATGTGTTTATGCTGTAAATTGTATGTAAGCAGAGGCTTTTGTATTCGGCACACAGACTTTTCCGTATTTTTATCTTTTGCTGTTGAGAATATTTTTTTTCCTTCTCTTTTGTAATCGTGTTTGATTACGTTGTGTAAATAGATTCCTCTTCTTCTAACTTTCCTGCAGAAAATTGAATGTTAACAATGCGTAGAAATTTGATAAATATGCTCAGCGAAATTTTATTAAGTCCTTGCATTGGAGCGGATAAGACAAATTTGTGTACTTTTGGCACACAAACACAAACATATATGTATATTCAAACTGAATATTGTACATATAGTATCATATGATAATACAAGTTGACGTACATACATACATACTATATATTTATAAGTAATTTGGTTTCGTGTGAAAAATGTATTGCATGCACATATTTGCACGGATGTTTAGGCCTGATCGGAAGGTCATCACCTTTTATTAGCACGGGATGTAACTATGTAATATTGATGCGCCTAAAAGATGCAGCGATTTCTAATCTCAAGTTACATACCTGATGCCAGTACGAATGGCAATTATAATAGGGAGGTTTTAGTTTTTTAAACTATAATTTTATTTTTAAATGTGTAATATATCTGCAAGCGCGTATATATGTATGTATGTATGTATGTATGTATGTATGTATGTATGTATGCATGTACTTATGTATGAATGTATGTAAGTATTTAAGTAGAGAGATACTTGAAAGCAAACAAAGGACTTGTTATTTTCATTGTTAATTTTTTTGGTTACTTCAGCTAATAATACTAATAAAGATCGCCTACACTCAATACTCAAAGATATGGCGTCTTTGCGCAAGCAATAGTTACATAACGACGCAAGCCAGCATTGAAGTAGAACGCAAAACTGCGGAAATATTCCCTTTGGAAATTTGTATTGAGTTATTTGATAAAAGGCCAACTGAAAAATTAAGAGATGAAGTACATAAATGTGGACAGCAGCAACCTACGGGTGCTAAATTCAATTAAAAGTCTGGTGAACTTGGTGGCTGGAGGGATTTCCACATCCGGCCCACCAAGCAAATTAAATTAACAAACAAACTGTCAAAGGCAAATTTGCGCTCATTCGAGCATAAAAATATGTGTAAGCAAGGACGCCCTTTAAACAGATGTTGGAGAAGATAATAGGCTTGTTCGTCGAAAATCCAGCAAGAATTAGCCAACACTCAAAATATCAGAGAGTAAGAAAAAATTCTCTCAAATTCTCTCTCATGTTGAGAAACTTGCAAATTTCTGCACGAACGCAAATTTGCAGGAATTTGCAAGTTTCGCTGCCAGCTGGCGTCCACGGTTGCATTTTAAACATAAAAAAAATTTTATAGAATTTTTAAAATTCTTTCGGATGGCCAAAAACAGGATATACATGTATATTTCTTGTTGTTCTGACTTTCTTTAACATACATTTCAATTTCTTCATCGTACTAGCTGTCGGGTTTCTTAAATCGACTCTGGTTGCAATTGCATTCCGATTGCGAATACCATTCTTTTCAGCCGAATTAAGTTCAAATCATTGGAATTAACTAAATTAATTATATCAACAATTACTTACTTCCTTTTTTCATAAAAAAATCGCTCGTGTTTATAAATTTTTAAATTTAACGAACTAATTTATTCAAATTATTGTAGACAAAAATGCAACCATGCGCCACAACCACATGTTTTTCGTGTTTGCAAATTCTTGCTGGCAAAATTTTTTCCAGCAAGAATTTGCAACTTCTCTCCAAGAGAATTGTCACTTTGCTCTCACAATTTTTGAGTGTTGGATAATTTTTTGGTCTGTTCGAACGCGATTTGGGCAAAAATCGTGATAATTCGTACAAATTCGTACAAACTTTTTGCTCGACGAACAAACCTAATAAGAGACGCACCCACAAAAATGTCGGCCTTGAAGTCCAACGGAGAATAACTTTTGCCAACAAGTGCTACTTTAGACTGAGTAGGCAATAGAAAAATTACACTCTGTAGATAACTGATCATGCCGGTGTTGGTATATTGCGCGCAGGCATGAGCAATGGAAACATCTCATGAAACGGCTCTTGCAGTTTTCGAGAGAAATATTCTGCGGAAGATTTACGGACCTTTGCGAGTTGGCGATGGCGAATACCGCAGATGATGGAACGGTGGGCTGTGCATAGAAACAGGGGAGCGAATTGAATACGCAACTGGAAGTATTCAACGTGGGTCGCGATGCAGGTAACATAGGAAGAGGAGGCAGGCAAGGAGGGCGCACAGTGTCGTGACTCCATAAAACGACAACCAACACAAACTATCAAAATATTTTGATTTTCGGGCGGCGGTTGCGGCAACACGAATTTCTATGAGCAACAATGCTACACACGTGGCAATGGTCGAAGCAACATCCCCTGGTTGCTTCAACGAGTAATTTGGTAATTTTATCATTTTTTTGAAGATAGAGCTCCTCAATGTTAGCACAAAATATTAATTTCTTATAAGGAGGCAAAGGATTGTCAAATCAAATTTATATACAGAAATATGCCCATACATGTGTATGTGTCGAAGGAGTATTTATGCGTTTATTTGGTTTTAAATATTGACTACACATTAGTAGCAGTGTCAAATATTGTCGAAAACCGCTACAAAATAAAATATTTAGTTGACGAAACAAAACATATTCTCAGTGCCCGCTTGTCACTTTCCTCCTTTCAAGATATTTGTACAAAATTAAAATATGTTAGTATTTATTAATTTAAGTGAAAATTACTTTAATTTTTGAAATTTCGGTTTCACCAATCAATGTTAATTTGTTTTTAATTTTGATTTAAGTGACCTATTAAGTGACCTTTAAGTACTTAAATAAAATATTAAATCAGAATAACCACACTCAGAGATGTTAAACGTTTAATCAGCTGATCAATATACACACACCACTATATATATATACATTAGACCGCATCACTCCCCATAAAAAAAAATCGGTGTTTCCATTGTAATTATAAAATCTATTATATTTTAAGAATTGCCTCAACATTTTTCGAAAAAATATTAAAATTTACGTGAGCTTGGCCGATTTGAAAATACCTCCGAAAATGGAGATTTTTTGTGAATTAAAATAGTTTCTTAAAGAAGTTTTTTGAAAAAAATTCCCTCAAATAACAAAGAGTTTAAGCTTAAAAAATCAGTACGAAAATATTCAAAAAAATTTTTCAATGGAATCGTAATAGTGAGATTTTTGATGCTGGTTTTTAACTTTTTTCAAAGATTAGTATACGAAAAACGTGAATAACTGGATCAAAACTGTTCCGATTTAGACTTATGAGGTATCGCTCGAAAGGTATTTTTTATTTATTTGAAAATAAACTCATTCAAAGTATGAAAGAGAAAGGCTTCATTCCAAGTTTAATTAGGATGTGCTGGTATTTGAGAAAAAAAATTTGGGACCTGAATGAGTTTGTTTTGTAAGGAAATAAAAAGACTGGAAAATGCCTTTCCAACGATATCCCTCAAGTATAAATCGGAATAGTTTTGGCCCAGTTATTTAAATTTTTCGTAACTCAATCTTTGAAAAAAGTAAAAAACAGCATCATAAATCTAATTATTGCGATTCCCTTGAAATTTTTTTTAAATAATTTTATACAGATTATTTAAGCTTAAAACTTTTTGTCATCAGAGGGGATTTTTTTAAAAAAGTTTTTTAAGAAACTACCTTTATTCATAAAAATCTACATTTTTGGAGGTATTTTCAAAACGTTTCAGCTCACGCAAATCACAATATTTTACGAAATATTTTGGCGGACGTCCTCAAATATAATAAGATTTTCTAATCCAGGTGGAAAGACCGCAACTTTTTTGTGATGTAGTCTAATGTTCATACATACTTCAGTATGTTTTGTTGCCTCGAAACGCTTTTTATTCTGTAACGAGAAATTACTCCCGCGAAATTGAAAACGTTTAAAAATGTAGGAAAAAAAGGATATGCAAGTAAAATAGAAGAAGAATATTCATCTATGTAGTTCTCAAATAAATTTTAAGATGGGGGAAAGCGATGTGTTCTTTTCTTTTTTGTTTTTCCGGCCAACATTCATACAAAAGTTTGTGCATCTACCACCTAAACCTCCTCCTTCAATCCATCCTTTATTTACGCTTTTGCAAAAACAACAAATGTTATTGTCGTCGCGACACTGCATTTGACATATCCAGCATCCATTGCGCATTTTGCACTTTCCAATGCAAACAATAAACTTCGTTTGCCCACCTCCGATCCCCTGCATATAGAATACGGCTCAAAGTCGTCTCCAAGTCTACGTTATAGTAGTCTTTTTTTATTTGCTTGTCTGTGTTTTTTTTGTCTACTTTGTGCGTTCTGATAATTTATTGGCCTTTAACATTTGCATTACATTTTGCGCACATGTCTGTTCAATGCAATTTGATATGGCGGCAACCAAGAGGGTGGCGCAAGGCGGTAATGCGCGACTTGGCGTCGCATTAGCCTTTTCTTTGCTCTTTATTTATTCTGTGATTCCAATGAAGAAAACAGCTAAACAGATTTGCATGTGAACGCGCATGCAATAGGAAAGTTGCGTGTATTTGCCTTCAAAGAAGAATGTGAAATCAAAAGACGGTATCGGCTGCAGATAAATTTAAGGCGCCGCACGGCATTTTATTGTGTGATTTTTTATGCAAACATTCCATAGAAGTATTTGTAAGCGAAATAATACCTAAATTTATACATTAAAGCGAATAGCATTTCTGCTACAGAAGCTCAATGAATCAAGGCTATCAAGCTCGATTTTTCGCATAATTGTGAAGTATCTCAGTGAATCTCTGGAAATGTAGGAGTGTCGCTACTAGACTTATGTATGTTATTATTTACATCGATAACTCAAAAAAAAATTTTAGATTCAAACAAATTATATAATGCCGATTTCGTTTCTACCGAAAAATGCAACCTTCTCTTTGCCCTCTACGCACAAACACTAAGAAGAGGGCGATGAGAAGGCAACATTTTTTGTAGAAACGAAATCGCCATAAGAAAAATTGTATCAGTCTTTTCATGTACGTCCCTACATGTTTGTAAACGGGCTCACCTGTTCATACCCTGCCGGAATGAAGCATACAGTCGCAAAATTAACCAATTGAAAAAGTAGTTGTAAATATATTACTTTCAAAAATATCTGAATGCCTCGGGCAATTGACTTCCTCCTAGGACATTGCCATGCTGCTCGTAACAATGTCAGTTGATTACAAGAAAAAAGAAATAGTTTAACTTTACGACATTTACATAGAGACAAGATTTTACCATGTATCTTAATATATTTTAATTTTAGTTATTTGTTTATAAAAATATAGTTTATTCTTTAGCAAAAACTATATAAATCCAAGTTTCAGTGCTTGTGAAAAAATTTGAAAAAATCAACAAACTTTCGTAAAAATTTCGAAATTTTTAATTGCATCTCCATATAAAAAAGTTTTCGTACATACTTCGTAAGGAAGAAGATAACTAATATCGTCAACGAAAAAAATGATCAAAATTCAACGTTAAGCTCCAGCTACTTTAAACTTGCATTTTGTTACACTAGAATTAAATGGGCTACAAAACTGCATACTCAGAAAATTGAATTGAAAACCTCGAAATGTTTACGTATGTCTGTCGATTTTCTTCCAAATGTTGCACAAAGATTGTAACCTGGCTTTATATATTTTTTTTTTTTTTTGTAAATAACGTAGATACTATATTTTTGTAAGCAAATAATCAAAATTAAAAAGTATTAAGATAAATGGTTAAATCTTGTCCATATGTGATTTTCCGACAGGCTCCATGCGAATACTTACACACATATCTACATATGTCTCTTTGAAAATTCCGCGAGAAATGTACATAATTCCCGGTAATGTGACTCATTAAAAGTCGCTACAATGTTTAACCATTCCCAAGCTTCGTCTTCTCGGCGTTTCTATGAGTAAAGGAAATGTATGGGCGTTTAAGCATGCCTTAACGGCCCTTAAGCCGATGAGCGCATTATGGCACGTGTAGACTTTATATTAATTTTATGATATGAGCAATTTGACTAAATGTTGCTAAATGAGCTCATAAGTTACACAGATTTTCGCAGGTAATTGTTGCATATTTTAAAAAAGTGTTTGCAAATAACGGTTATTGCAATATCTCATGCGCGTTCTTAAAGGATTTAGTATGCAATTTCTCGTTTTGAAAATCCGGAATTTTGTTTTCTTTTCATAGCCTAAACGAAATTCAGACACAAACTTATGTACATTTTAAAATTGAAAAACTCTTTCATTAAAATCAAATTTATTTTTTAATGTATATGTTTGTATGCACGCTGAGCAAAATATATTTAAATACGTAGGTACATATATGCGAATCCATTTATAAGTATCTTCGAATTAAAATCATATACATACAGTATCGGTCATATCTATAACACGCCATTTCAAAGTGATATTGTGTGCCACTTATGTTTATTTATTTATTTTTAAGAATTTTCAATTAAAATACTGTTCATTCTCAGACAAACCCCATATAAACCCAAGTGTAACAATTTGTAGAAAACTATAAAAAAGTGCAACAAATTTTCACCTAAATTTCAAATTTTTTTCTCGGAAGTGTTAGAATTTTTTTGAGTACACAGTTTTTTAGCCCCTTCAATTTTAGTCTGATAATGTGCAAGTTTCAAGTGGCTAACAGTTACCGTTGATTTTTTAGAATTTTTTTCGCCAAAGGTGTTGCGGTTTTTTCCATATACAAATAAATTGAGTTTATTCATTATATGGAAGCCAATGCAACAAAAAGTTTGAAATTTATGTGAAAATTTGTTGCACTTTTTTGTAGCTTTCTACAAATTACTAAGCTTGGGTTTGTATCGGGTTTGTCTGAGAATGAACTACATTTGAATTGAAAATTCTTAAAAATTAATAAATAAACATAAGTGGCACACAATATCACTTTGAAATGGCGTGCTATAGATATTACCGATACTGTATAAAGTAGTGCGAATGGAAAAAGGCGCTCAACAGTAGTCAGCGACCTGTTAAATTCCGACAATAAAAAATTACACGCAACAGAAAAGCATTTGTCAACCGGGCGCACGCACACACATACGTATGAATGTGTGCACAACAAGCAACCGAATGCATATTTTTCAGCATATAAATATAGCACACTTTGCTGGGAGCCTACTTTTGGGCGTTTCGCATCAAGTGACAGCATTTCATTTGCCGTTAAGACGCAACAAGCGAGAAGACACTAGCTGCCAGGCACACATGAGCACGTAGTATACATACATACATACATACAAAGATAGTATGTTCATATATGTACATGTGTGTGGCAGCACGACAAGATTAATGGCAGGAAAACGCAATTGCAATTGCCTTTGTGCACCAATGCAGCGCTCATTTTACCGCTACTTCATTTCCCTCTCGCCACCGTTTACCACCACAACGCGTTGCAACGCCACCGTCGGGCCCCCCGCATCCACTAGCTGACAGCATTGTGTTCGTGCCATTTTACCAAGCGTTGGCAGCAATTGTTGGTTTGTTGGCAACTGGCGCAGGCGATGCATAGCGAGCGGCAAGCAGTCGGCCTTATTTCCTGCCACTGCCTGTTTCCTTCCGGCGACCATCCTATACGCTTCTACAGCACTGTGCCTTGAACAATGGCGTTTCTGCTTTCTTTTAATTTCTACCTTAAATGCACTCATAAGTCTTTAGATTGTCGTGCGGCGCGTGTAGGCGTCGCTACAGTGTGCAGAATGAATAAAATTAAGTACCGATAAGGAAAATTTGTACGAAAAAGTTTGAAAGAATTCTAAATAAGGCTATACATATGTCATCGACAACAAAAAAAAATTTTTAAAAATCAACGGCAAAACCGCCTACTCAAAATATTTCTAGGAATTCTAATTAAAAAGATCGAAATTTTTTCGAGAGTTTGTTGTCTTTCTTTTTGCACAAACATTGACATTAGGATTTATATATTATATATTTATATAGATTTAAGAACAAACTATAATTTTATGAAATATTGTTAAAATTTAAAAATATTAAAATAAATAATCGAATCTTGTAAATTTGTGAGTGTCGTATAGTTATATGTAATAGGCCCTATATGTATGTAGTTTTAAATAAAATTTGTTTTTTTTTTTAAAAAGTCACAAATTAATTAAAAAATTTTGATCACAAAAAAGAATAATTCTTTTATTTTTCTGATCGAAAATGAAAGCTAAAATTTGACTCGTAAAAAATAAAAAAAATTTTATCGCAATTTTTGTCTTATTGTAAACGATTAATTCATAAACATTTTAGTACTACGTATAAAAAAGATTTTAGGCATTTGAGCAATAATAAGTAGCATTTTAAATTTTACTTTTCATTGAGAATACAAGAATCAAATGTTAGAAATTAATTTTAAACGAAAAAGATAAAAGTCAAATTAGTATTCACTGCTATTTTTGAATGAAAAAGTAAGTCATAATTTTAATCGAAAACATATCGATGAAAAAATACCGATTACATATCGAATTTTTTGCAAATAAGCATCTATTCTGATATGAAAATGTTTTAACACTAAAGTTATAGCAAGAGGCTTTCAAAAACTTGTTAACCATCGATGGGTCTACTTCAATCAATCTTATTTTTTATTTTTTTTTGTATGTATGTTACCGCATAACTTGGGACCACGTTAACCGATTTCGGTTATTCTTTTTCTATCGGGCAGGTAATATCTCACAGGTGGTCCCATACTAATTTAGTTTAGATCCGAACATTGGACCATGAAAAAATTAACGGTACTCCTAACTTATTATATGAAGTCGTTTCTTTTTTTTTTTTTGTTAAAAATTATATTTTATCAAATTTAAATTTTTTTTTCGAATATTTGCGTGTATCATTATTGGATGCCAAGATTTCATAGGCTATCTAATTTAGTCAGCAATACTAATAGCATTTAGCATTGGAAAGTCACTATGAATCACTTTTACTGTTTTAACTTCATTCTATACAGAAGAACAACAACACCAGTGTTAAAATTCCTTCGATTTCCCTCTCGTTAACACACTGTGTGCAGAATTTGTTGTTGCTTTTGTTGATGCAATTGTTATTCCAAAGCGTGTGTATGTTTTTAGTGCAATTTATGTATGTAAGCTTGTATGATTGTTATGTATGTATCTTGGGCCAGAACGTGTGTGCCAGTGTTCATGTTGCTATTTCTACTGCAATAAGCGTGAATTTTCACACCTTAACTGGAACATGCAACACAACAACAACAACAACACAAAACCCAATGCTAATAGCTGCAAAGCAAAACAGCTCAGAGGCGAGTGCCCACATTAACACGCACATATGTATGAACATAGTAAATATGTACTATGTACTTACCTACATACATAGTACATATAACGGAAATCGTTGCTTATTCTTTCTTGCTCCATCACTGCTATTCCCCACATTTTTGCACGCTTGCTCATAGATTGCTCGCATTTGTACATGTGTATGTATGTATGTTTGTTTGTATATGTAGTACACACACTTGGCTGCACCTTTCTACCCAACTAGCAGTGCATGCACTTTGTGGTGTTGTTGTTGCTACGGTTCTTTATTTGCACAGGTATAACGGCTCATATACTCGAAATACATACATAAATATATATTGTTTTCCTGCCTTTGTTATTGTTTGCTATTTGCAAGTAGCATTATTGCAAGAGCTGCAGTTCATGTTGCTGCTACTGTAGTTGTAGTTGTAGTTGTAGTTGTAGTTGTAGTTGTAGTTGCTGCTGTAAGTGCAAATTGGAATGCTATGAATTTGTTGTTCTTGTTTTTCTACATCATTTTTGGTATTATTGCACTGTAAATACAGGATTTGTTATGTGTCGTTGCACTTCACACGCACACTTGCATATCATACATACATATGCATGCATCTACACATACGAGTAATAGATCTTAACTCTGGCACACGAACATACTTGCATGCCACACGCTCGCTCTGCTGTATATTGCACGTTTTACTAATTGCCGTGCCACGTACAGTGCATAAATGCTTGTTGTAAACATACATACATACATACCTATGTATGTATAAACAAACATGCACCGCTCTTAAGCAAGCGGGCGATTGCATTCAACTATGCGCACAGCTGTGTACGGTTGTTTCCTTTACTTGTTTTAGTACCATTATTTTTTTCTGTGCAAATTTTGCGGGCGCTACTTGGTACATATTTGGCTTAAGCACGGTACTTATGTGCCTACTTGAGTGCTTAGGTGTTGTTATTGTCATCAGCATATTAGCCGCACATCAGTGTTGCTCTTTTTACGACATCAGTAGATGGGGGTTAAAATTAATTGACAATTTGAAAACAGAGATGTGTTTGTTGACTTTACTTCTGTATAAAGCTCATATTGCTATGTATTTAAAAAGAAATGGGGCATATCATAAAGTACGTTTATATATAAGTATAATCTACTTCAAAGCTCGTTTATTAATCACCCCGACCCCGTCTACACAGGCAAATCTCAGATTACTAGTCTTCAAATTTGTTGTGCTTATTATTCTTACAACTGAAAGAAAAGCCGAACTGTGATCACTATTTTCGGCAATATTAAAACTAGGTTGGCCACCGAAAAGTTATCGGTTTAAGCTGAGATTATTTTATACTTACAGATTAACGAGTTAAGCTCGTTACTAGTTAGTAATAGTCAATATCATGTCGACTCTAAAATCAAGCTTTTTTTGACAGATATTGCATTGAAAACTATGTCAAAATGCGGCTACTAACATAAGAGTCGACTGTATTTTGACTATAAATATGCCCCAATGGTTTCAGTATTCGATTTAGCGGAACTTTCTTTGCAGCAGATTTGCGTTCTTGGTTCGAATATATCATATTTTAATATTCGATTGGGGTTAGCCTTTGATTGTCCATCTTATGGTGACATGGATACGAGTGGTGTGGGGTATGCTGTCTTTAAGGGCATTGATCGTTGGTGATTTATAGGCATAGACCTGAGACTTCAGCAAACCCCAGAAGAAAAAGTCTTAACGGCCAAAACCATTTTCATAAAATTTAGGTATAATCATTCTACATTTATAAGGTAAATTTTTTTATCGGAACATTTTGTTAACCAAAAACAGTAAATTAAATGCAGTCCTTTGTATGGTTTTCGTGTCGCTTTTTAATCAATTTTAGTTGCACACGATCTACGACCAAATCGGAGAAGGTTTGAGGTGTTCGTTAACATTTAATAATATTTATACATAAATACAAAGCAAGCTTTTACTCGAAGCAATAAAAACCATATAAAAGGTAAGAAGCTTAGTACTAGCTTACAAGAAGCTTAAAATAATTCATCAACATTTTGCATTGAACTAAGTTGCAGCGCACACAGAAGCAGTAATAAAAGTTGCATGCAACATTGCAAGGTGTGCAGAGTGTCATTAAATTTGCTGTTAATAATTGCGCGAAAGTGTGAATGAGTTCCTGCAATGCAGGGACCGTAACAGTTACAACTTTTATTAAAAAAATCACTCTTTAACAATTATTTTTTGACTTTTATTTAATTACTCTTTAAATAACCGTTATTTCTGACTTTTATTTAATAAATCGAAAATAACAATTATTTTTGATTTTTATTTAAATAATCTGCAAATAACAGTTATTTCTGATTTTTAAATTATATGTCTTAAATAACAGTTATCGAAGACTTTTATTTATAAAAGTCATAAATAAAAATCAGTCACTGATCTTTATTTTTTCAATCACACTTATAAAAGTCATTTGAATAAGTCGTAGTAAACTTTTGTTTTCCAACACCTTCTTAACTGCGAAAAATGTTAATGACTTTTATACGATTGATTTAAAAAATAAAAGTCGGTCACTGATTTATGTTAATGACTTTTAAAAGTAAAAGTCACTGACTGATTTTTATTGATGACTTTTATAAATAAAACTCTTCAATAACTGTTATCTAAGCCATATAATATAAAAATCCAAAATAATTGTTATTTTGGATTTATAATATAAAAATCAAATATAATTGTTATTTTTTTAAATTTTGCATAAAAATTGCAAATAAAAATTTATTTTCAAATTTGAGTCTCGGTGCAAAACGAAATCGGTTGGTATGTTTCACTTAGTTGTAGAACATTTCCTTCATAGTGAATTTTCCATGACAGTTTTCATCAATAACTGTTATGTTCGGTCCCTGCTGCAATGTAAATCATTCGCCACAGATGCTCTTACGCATTACATATTACATGTGTATGTATAAGGGTATGTAATAATGTATGAAAGCTCGATATAACGATGTTGCATTTTTATGACCTTGCTTCTTCGTTTCAACGAATTGGATGAAATTTTCAGAGCTCATCCTTCTGTCAAGGCCACCCTAAATACTATCCTACAAACCAAGCACTTCTACCAAATTCATAAAAGTTAGCGAGCAACTTTCTATTTTAAAATCGATTTCATTTTCCTCCTTAAATACTAATTTCATTCGTAAAATCCTGACAATCTACATAAGTATTCAATTTTTTTTATTTATACAAGCGGGCGAATAACGTAAAATGCTTAGCCGTCCTGCCGGACACTTCCCATGCCGCAATTTTTATTGACACCTTTTTTACTGCGTATTTATTTTTTTATCAATAAATATACGTATATTAAAAAAACAATGTTGGAATTAACATCACAGTTTCAGATGCAGTTTTATAAATATACAGTGACTCAAACAAGTGACCACGTGTTGATTTTCTTCAAATATTCGTAATATTTTTCGAGCTAAATTTTTTTTTTGTTATTTTTATATAAAAATGTCGTTGAAGCTTTAACCAAAACCGTGCAAACCACATTTTCAAACTTTGTGCAAAATTTAGGAAAATTCAACAAATTTTAATCAAAAATTCAACTTTTTATTCTGAATTTTTAGACAATTTTTGGGTATGCAGTTTTTTAGCCCATACATTTTTTTTTTGTAATTTAATGAAGTGCAAGTTTCAAATTGTTAAAAAATCGCGTTGATTTTTGAGAATTTCTTATGACGGGATGAAACGCGTGAGACTGTCAGCACCAAAATTTCAAAATATCAACACAAGTTTTTGTAAATTGCGCTTGTTATATTAAAAAAAAAAAAAAAAACAACGAAAAAGTAGGCCCCAAAAAAAATTAATTTTAGCCGCATGAAACTATGCAACAGTGGTAACTGCATTAAAGGAAAAACTGGGTTACTCGACAACAAAACTCATTTGAAAAACCACGATTTAAAAAAAAGGTGGAAAGCCGGGCAAATACCGGCTTGGAAAAAACGAGTCAATCACGCTAGTTTTCCTTTTATGAAGGTTCGTTATATCGATGTTTCACTGTATACACATACGCTTTAACAGGCCAACATACATACTTACACATGTATGTATTACAGAAGTGAGCGTTTTTAATTAAAAATAAAGCGACGAAAAGTGGGCTATTTAAATGTCTACTATTATTTTACAAAAGCAACAAATAAATGCCAGCAGATGTGAGTGAGTAATTCGGAGTCGGATGCGTTCGTGTGTGCCCGCAGCCGCCTACTTCAAACAATATCGCATGGCAGCCATCATAATGGTTAGTGAGATAGCACTATTTGTTGTTGTACAATATACATATGTATGTATGTATGTACATATGTACATTGTTATAGGCAAGTACTTACTTACGCTTTTTCACAAGCGTGTTCCAATTATGCGCTCACAAGTGCATTCAGTTCTACAAACATAAATATGTAGCTATTCTTAGTTATACTTATTCAATGCATTAAATAAAACTTGGCTGGCATGTGTGTCAGTAGCCAATTAAATGCCTTTTACGTTGCATTTGCGAGCAGACAAAAACAATAATTGTTCAGCTAAATAATAATTACTTGCCAGCGAAAATGCTTATGTAATGAGACAGCTGACGACTTGTGTGCGATTATGGAGCGCTTCGGAAAGTGGCAAGTGAAAGCATAATTCCGTGTGGTAAATTTTTTTAAACATTTTGCGAATTCTCATTGAATTGAGTAGTCTAGAGGCAAGTTTCCAATTAAGGCAAACGTGAAGTGCTTAAAGTAAACTTCGACCTATTGCGCATATCCATAAAGATATTTGTACACTTTCACCGGAAAATAACTAACTATTTTTCTTTTACGGCCATATGTGCAATAGTTGCATCTGGGTTGCTTCCGACTAAATATAATTCCATGCGTCTTCCTGCATCCGGCTGCCAGCCTACCAATATGCCCGCTGGCTTTGTACTGCTGTTTTTTTCTACAAACTTAATGGCTCATATTACACTTTAATTAAGCGCATGTATGTATGCTTTTACTATCACTGTTTTCACTGTCTGGATGACTCTTTGTCTGCTTGTGCGGCTGACAGGCAGCATTTTTTGACTCACTTTCGCCTCGCTGCACTGTGCAAATTTACGAACACATGTAATTGTGATTCCGCGTACATTCACCCATTTCTACGGCAATTAAGAGCTCTCGAATGCAACTGCAAATGCCTATGAGTATGTACATATGTATGTGCATATCTAGTATATAGACAAAGTCGAGTATGTACATTGAAGTGAAGAGACGCTGGTGTAGTTGCTAACAAAAAAAGTCACTCATACGCCATGTGTACAAATATTCGTAGCTGAATGATGTAAAAAGCATCAGTCAGTGTCTCCACGAATTCAGCGCAAGTGTAATTTTTACCGCGTATTTGCTCAATTTTTAGTGCAGCTTTTTTCGCATACAATCAACGCGTCAATAGCTGTGTAATTTCCGGTTAAAAATATTTCATTTCTACCAAAAAATTTGCATTTGTTTGCTAATTTTTTCGAGCAATTGCCATCAGCCGCAATTTTCGTTTTTCGGTTGTTGCTTTTTTGTTGTTAATTTTTTGTATTTGCATCGATTTTCATGATAGTTTACGCTTTCTATTATTATTGTAAAAATGCATGTATGCTTTTTTGAGGGTAGCATAAAAATCGATAAGCCTTTAATGAATTTTTGAAATAAATATTAAATATTAAATCAAGCACGAATAAATGCGTCAATGCTATGAATGCCTTTGCACAGTAGGTATACACTTATTTTTAATTGACTTCTAAAAAATGAGGAGGTTACCAGTTCGTCGGAATATTTTTTTTTTTTTTTGTTTTATATATGTTACCGCATAACCTTGGACCACATCAACCGACTTCGAAAATTCTCTAAAGGTAGTGTCTCAGAGATGGTCCTGTACTAATCTGGTTTAGATCCGATCATTGGATCATGAAATATATAATATATATATTTTTTTTAAGTCGGTTTTTTTTGTGTTAAAAATTACTTTTTTTATTTTGAAACCAAAAAATATTGTTCTATATCGAATAAAGTAGACCCCTATTTTTTTGTTTCGAAATCAAAAAATATTTAGAGGTCGCTCAAAGCGCCCAAAGTTTTCCATGTATTTTATATGGGGAAAAACCACTTTTCGTAGAAATTGTATAGAATAGTTGAAAATCAATATTTTTCTACCAGAAAATTATAAATTATAGATCCGCCAAAAACCCACAAAAACACCGAAAAATGCAATGGGGCGACCGATAAAAAGTCGTTGGTACTAAGAAATGATTAAATAATTAATTGGGTATTGTTATTGAAAGTCTCTTGAAGAGAACCAGAGTTTCCCGATCGAAAAATATTGATTTTCAATAATTCTATACTATTTCTACGAAAAATTTTATTTTTCTTACATAAAAATACATGGAAAACTTGGAGCGCTTTGAGCGACCCCTAAATATTTTTTGATTTCAAAATAAAAAAAAATAAGGGTATGCGTTTTTCGATATAGAACAATCCTAGGGGGTGAGAGCATTACAATTCCAACTTTACTGTTTTTGGACCACCCTAATGTAAATATATTAGACACTCCCCATACCAAAAGTAAAATAAAATAAAATCAGTTCGCTTTTCCACTGGATTTATAAAATCTATCATATTTTAAGACTTGCGCCCAAATATTTCGGAAAAATATTAAGATTTACGTGACCTGGACCAATTTTAAAGTACCTCCAAAAATTTAGTTTTTTATGAAGTAAACTTGTTTTTTAAGATTTTTTTAATCTCCTCAGATGACAAAACGTTTTTATTCTAAAAAATTTGCACAAAAATATATAAAATAAATTTTTATAGAAACCATTATGAAATTTTTGACGATGTTTTTTTTTACTTTTTTCTAAGGTTGGTTTAAGAAAAACTTGAATAACTGGGCCAAAGCTACATATACCGATTTAGACTTATGAGGTAAAAAGTTGGATATTTTGATGAAAATTTGTTAAATTTTCCTTAATTTTGTATACATTTTCAATGTTTATGTATATAGGCATACACACTAGTCCTAAGATGTGAACGAAAATTTAAAATTAACTTCAGTAATTTATCTTAAAATTAATTCAGGACTGCATTCACTAGCGCAACACTCACAGCCCAAGTGGCACGCTAAATAACTTAATTTCACTTTAAATGTGGATTAAATGGGGCATGCGAAAATGTGAGAAAGGTCTTCTGTTTGCATACATATGTATACATATATACACCTAAATATAGTGAGCTTCATATATGTATACGTATGTAAGTAGTTATGTATATGTATGGAAGGCAAAGCCCAGCCAAACAACTAACCTCACCGAGGGCACAAATTAACCATCGATATCTCGTCTAACGATGTAAGCAAAAGCAAATGCAAAGGCGTAGAAATTAAAGAATAATGGGATGCCACATTTTGTATGAATACGTATCTAATTTCACCTTCAACGGATATGTGTACGTTTGTAGGTAATTAAATTTAGAAAGTGAGAGCCTGGCCTGTTCCATTCATGAGCTTACGGGTATAAAGAATTGCGGGCAAAAGGAAATGTAAAGAAAACTGGGACAAGGGCAAATGGCACATAACCAACAGGCAATCACTGTAAATAGGTATGAATTAACTACATTCAAAGCAAGCAATGTTCATAGACAAAATTAAAACTTCCTTTCACTTAACGGTCCTCAATATAGTCGATTGCGTGGGAGGCACGACATGAAATTTTAACAAGCACATGCACATACATACGCCCACAAAGGTAGTAGCCAAATTCAGCTTTAAACACGCTCAATTAAATGTGTAGCATTTTGGGTGAAATTGTTTGTTATTTTGTTTTTTTTTTTTCGATGAAAGCGATACCCTTTTTGGAGTTAAGCTACTATTCCGACCACTAAGCTGGACTTAACCCCAACCTTTCGCCAGTCGGATCAACACAAATTACGAGTAACTGTCTCGATTGAAAGACATCAGCACGCGCTCGCTCACTCACTTGTCAGCAAATACAACTTGTGCAGCCAAAAGGGTTTATATTTTATTCATTCAGTGAAAAAAAAAAAACTTCGCCCTTTTTTGTACACACAAATAAGGACTCCGCACAAACGTTATTTTTGTTGTTGTTTTTATAGTGTGTTTTATACGAAGATAGTTAAATTTAATACTATTGAGTTTTTTGGTGAAATTGTGTTTTTTAATTTTTTATTTTTTCTTAGTGATTCCAGCAGCTAATCATATTATAACTAGGGAGCATTATGCGTTGCCGAAATAAAGAGTTGCCATACGAATTCTTCCCGGGACATAACTAAAATGTTCGATATATCTGATGTTGGCAATTATGTATTACAAAAACAAATCGACAAAAGATGAATGGCTGTTTGATTCTTAACAAAAATTACCTCTAAAATAATTAGAAGTTTATTTACAGGTCCAAAAATTTTGTAACCGCCAAATAAATTTCCTGTCAATTTTTAAACTCTTTTCGCATTGCGTGTACTCTTGTAACCGGTAAAATGTGTTACCATCTCATAAGCTAGTAACAAAATATTGCTCCGAGAATTATTCAATGCCAGAATCTACACAAATCTTCATAGCTGAATTGCTGAATATTTTAACTGCATTACCAATGTACCCAGAATCGCGGTGACAAGAACTGGTAAAATTTTTTGCTAATAAAAGGTTTTTCGGTTACAAAACCATCGGTTACACGCAGAATAGGCCTTATTAAGAAGAAATATTTATCTAATAATTTTAAGCCAACTGCTTATCTTTTGAACTGAAATGATTATGTCATAAATAATAATACATAGAATTTCGAAAAATGAGGAAAATGAACAATGTTGTCCTGCATTTTTTTAAATTAGATGTTTTGTAAATATTAGTACACTTTCCGGTTTCATTTATCTAATAAAAAAAAAAATACAATTAACCTCTAAAAGTAATGTAAATGTTTCATTCTGCCAGGGCCTCACAGTAGTTGGTGCGATATTCAAAGCCTCACTCAAAACATATTAGCAACGCTTCAATGCGTCAAAATTTCACATAACACTCAGATGAATATGAGATGAACAAATAGAAAGAAAATAAACAGAAAGGAGCGAAATTTAACAAGAAAGGGTGTACGTAGTAATACTAGAGGAAGCTGCTGACAGATCTACTGAGCTGCTACTGAAGTTTACGCACGACTGCGATTCTATTTGTTTATTTATGTCCCATCACGCGACACCACCGTCGCCTTATTTGGTCAGCGCGAACCTTATCCCTTACTTCACACCCACCAGTTTATGTCCTTAGTTTATGTTAATTTGTTTTTGCTTCGCTCACTTTGTTATTATCATCCCACTCAAACTATTTTTTTCTCTATCTAGCTATTTTTTCTACATGCGATGTTAAAAAGGTTATCCGTCAACCGTTTGTTTTATTTTGTTTGTTTGTTTAATGTTTTTGTGACCCAAAAACGAGCAAAATTTTACCGCTATCGTCACCGCTGTGACCTTCTTTCCACAGTGGGACATTCCTATGTTTCTCCCCTTTCGGGAAGCTGTTATTGTTGTTGTTGTTTGTTTTGGCTATTCAGTTGCCAGGAAATTTCTTTTTTGGCTGTGATTTTTGTTTTGCTTTAAAATTGTGATTTATTTGCTGACATTTGTGCTGGCAGTTTGCACTAAACGAGTATATCCACCGGCAGAGGACTTCATAAATTAGGCACAATGCGCTCACATACATACATCTGTACATCTGTACAAACAGTTTTTTAAAGGTAAAATTTATATACTCTTAACACTATTAGTTGATAAAAAACAAAGCGCTCAGAGATTATGCGATAAGCTCTGCAAGGATCAAAATTTATTAGCGGTAAAAATGAGAAAATACGATAATAATTTATTCAGCGACGCGGAAAAACTTTATTATGGAAAAATAATATATGTACATATGTACATACAATTTACAACTAGAGGAGCGAACGAAATGTTTTGGAGGATGAACTTACGAGAAATAAGTTAGTTTGTACTATCGCATAGGATCAAGAATGATAGAATACAAGGTTGCGCCTATCAGAGAGGATTTTTGAGAAATGCCAAAACGTGAGCAAGAATGGAAGAAGAAGAAAAAATGTTGCAAGAAAAACGTAAACAAGTTGCACAAGTGTGACGTCATACAAACAACTATTCTGTCAAATTCACTGAGAGCGGAATAGCGGTACCGAGATGGGCGCCACCTCTATTTCTCTCAATCGTGGCATAGGATCATATCACATTCTGAACAACACACGGAGGAGTATTTACATACATAGTAAAACCGGTCGAAATTATTTGGTATGCTATTCTTCTAAGTAGTGGTAAGGTACTTAAACAGAATTTATGAGATTAAAAGACTTATTACACTTAACTTAAAAAAAAAAAACAAGAAAAAACTGGCGATACGTCGAGTTGTTTTCTTTGAAAACTAAGCTTTGACCGTTACGTAATTCTTACCTAATTAAAGGCATCTCTCTTTATAATTAGGCGTTGAATATTTCTGCTTAAAATCCCTTTTGAATGATCTTGTAGCCAATGCGTACCCCTGTAAGAAAATATTGCCGGCAAGGCTTGACAAGTAATCAAGGTTACTGTTTTTGGAGTTGATGAAAAGAATATAACATCAAAAGCAAATATTTTTTCTTTCGAGCATTGTGGTTTTTTTTTTTGATTAGTGCATAAAAAAAATAACATTAATATAAAGAAATAAATGCAGAAATTTTAAATAGTAAAAACAACAAAATTATTAAATTATCATCAAAAGGACTTTGTTTTCGTTGACTTATGTCAGTCAAAGATTAAGTAGAAGTTAAAACCGGTTTTATTCCTCAGCGGCCCCGCCCAGCAACTCACATATGCCGCTGCTAGACCATTGCATGAATACTTCAATAGTTCATGTGAACAGATTAGTGCAGTTTCCTAAAAAAAGAGCAATACGCGCAACTTTTGACGATAAGCGAACTCTTCTACGTTCATAACAAGATGTCTGCATAAACCTCAAATTTGGTCCTCCTTCTAACTGAGATTCTCCTAAATCAAGGTACATACCTAGATGCTATCAAGGAGGCAATGGGCCAGCTGTTAACTAGAGCAAATTTTGGAAAAACGAAACTTAATTCCGATAGCGAAATGGCCGTAAGGGAGATAAAATCACTATCAGGCTAGCTATTAAAAAAGCATGGCTTACGAAAATAGTAATATTAATATACAGGGAACTGACTTGAATACTAGACACTTGCGGGGGTTTCAATTTTATTTTAATATAAGAAATAGTCAGAAGACGCACACTCAAAAAAAGGATCAGTCCGGCGCCTTCCTCTTGCCCTGGAGGCTTTGTCGGAGCCACAGCCCCTAAACTTAAACGTAGAAAACGTGAGATTATTGAGAGCACATTCAAGTTTAAAACTGTACATGGAATATTCGTTTTGATTGTATTGAATTGAAATTAATAAATCAATATGAAATGCAAAATATTAATAATTAGCAACAGAGAAGCAGATCCACATTGATTTCAATCATCTGGTACATAAACCGTATATACATCACTTTCCTACAGGGCTTTTAGTTTCTGACGAATTAATTAATCATTCCAGCTTTTTTATTTTTTAATGAAAAAATTAAAAAAATCAAAATTTAACAGAAGAAAAATTAAAAAAAAAGAACAGTTCTGTGCCAAATTTTTGCATTTGTATAAAAAGCCTGTTCTGTTGCAACAAAAAAAAATCAAGTTACTGATGAAGAAAATCGATGGATAAATACGAAATAATAGCCGTCATCGATTCGCCACTTCTCGCTCGCTATTACTACGTTTATACGCACAGAATAATCGACTTAATTGAAAGCGCATTGACACCGTACACATTTTGCTCTACTGTTTATACTTACGGCTTTATATCGGCATCAAAGTAACCGTCTTCAAAAGCAAACAAAATCAACTGTTTTCATTTGACATTTTATAAGTTAACATAATGGAAAGTGACAAAAATCTAGTTTTATTCGGCATTATAAAATCGTGGCAAAGAAAAAGAACGATTATTACTAATCAGCTTTTAAATACTGATGCGATTATTTGAAATTTGAGCGGAACAGCTGATCTCCAATTCGCTTTGAGTGAGAGCGGTGTTTATACACTCTTTCTAACTGGCTGGAGAAATAAACTACCGATTTGAAATGGAGTGTGAGCCAAAACACTTCGCTCTTTCAAAGCGAATTGAAATTCAGTTTATACATATGTTTTGAATCGCGTCGAAATGAATTAAAGCGACTTATGCATGCGTATAAACGTAGTATATGTTTGAGTTCCGGTCGCTTAAAGAAGAATTTTGCATGCGAAAGCAACAACAAAGTTAGCTAGCACGGATAGACGATAACGAGTTTGGTTGTACCTCATTGAGTTCGTTCGTTTCGCCACTCGCTAACTGATGGCGAAGCGATGACGGCTAATGACTGGTCAAATGAAATGCGCAAAGATTTTTTGTATGAAAAGCGTGTTATTTAGGTGTACGCGGCGTATGAGTAGCATTCTTTCATGCTCAATTTTGATAGAAATAATCCTGCTCATTTTTATTTGACCACTCATTATTTCGTGTTTATCCATCGATTTTCTTCATCAGTAACTTCATTTTTTTTTTGTAAGAGAACAGGCTTTAGTACATATGGAAAAATTTGGCACAGAACCTGTTGTTTTTTTAATTTTTCTTCAGTTAAATTTTGATTTTTTTCATTAAACAAAAAAAAAAAACTGAAATTATTAATTAATTTGTCAGTAAGCCCTGTCGTAAAGTGGTGTATATACGGTTTATGGAGAATTTCATTGGCTTTCATTTGCAGTATTTTATATTAAGATTCTTAAATTGGTTCGTAAGATATACGTAATTAAAAGGAACCAATTTTTGCTTTAAACTGGATAACGGTAAATTGCAAATATCTCGGAAGCAAACCCAAAGAAAAAAAAATAACTTGATTTTCGGAATCACCGAGCAATTCTACATAGGAATTGGATAGTGGCATCCATAGAACATTTTTACTGTAAACCAGTGTTATTTTTTGTCAAAGAGATACTACTCTTTGAAGCCCGTAACTTGACAAACAATCATCTTATAAAAATAATCGAGTACACATTTTCAAACCTAGTAAAAATACTACAATAGCCTTAAATATGAATGAAATCCAGAGCATTATATTTTTTTACCCGCTGGGCTTGAAATGCCACTTTGTAAGAAAGTTCGATATTTTTATTCTAAATTCAAGCTTCTCAAATCTCTTTAGTTGTTTTCTCAGAATTTCCGGAAATATTCATTCATTCATTCATTCAGAATTTAGCCTCGGATCTAAATCCCAGGTTAAAACTGGAGAAATCTTAGATAAATCCAACTACGTCACAAAATAAAATCGACTTGAAATAGTTTTTTAAAACTTTTTTTATTTAGTTGCATATACTATTTAAATACTTTACTCACCTCAGCAGAATAAATCGAAATCCGTGGGGAATGTCAGCTAAGTACATATATCGAAGCCGAATACACGATATCACGTTCTCATATTAAATAAAAATAAAAGTAATTCTATACATATTTTTAATATTTGCAAAGTCGCCTTCTTAAAGAAGCGGATACACATGTATGTACAAGTTCAAAATTATTCAGAAGCGACGAGCACAATAACAGGGTAACGGTTCAAATTGCACAAATCGCGTTACACTACGAAGCTCATTCTATCAGCATACATATATACATACATATGCACATATATAGTTATACACCGGTAGGCAAGTTAGTTGTTGTTTTCCTCATAAAAATTCGAAGACACGAGCATTATCTATATTTCAAAAGTACCTAGTAGCGGCCAGGCATTTACCGAGCGGCGAATCAGCAGTGCAAAAAAAAACAAAATTTTAGTGAGATATACAACCCACCTACACATGGTACATATATGTACATACATATGTACTATGTATGATTATCTACATATATATGCATGTACTCATCAGTAGCAACGCTAACGCAAATGATCGCAAATGAAGATTTTCACAGTGCAAAAAATTAATATTTGAAAAATTAAGGGCCACTCGCTGCACAAACAAACGGATATTTACACTTCGTTGAAAGTTTTTTATTCGCGAATTTCGTCGTACGTATATTCTGTCGCACACGCAAAACAATATAACTCATGTAACCGCACTGATCCAATTCGTTACGCGTTATCAGCACAACTAAGTGCGATTTGCATTGCAAGTCGTCGCTTAGAGCGAGAGCACACGAACTGCCCAACGGGTAGTCATGTCAGCCCCATCATGCACCCGCTCAAAGTTACGTAGTATGTTTGTATGTATGTACCAAGTCTATCGCTTCGTGCTGTGTATGGGCACCCGCACGAAGTTCAACTCACCCAAAGTTCGCGAATAATCCCTTCGTTTCGCTCCGCTTAAGAAAGCAGTTGAGCATTGGGACTCTTCAGCACTCACGAAAAGGTCTCAAGCAACATGCGGGGGCATCGTTTTTAGGCAAAGCACTCGGCTTGACCTATCCCGCACAACGATAGGGATGCTGTGGTTGTATGTACATATGTACATATGTATGCATATGTTACACAACTGAAGGAGAGAAACTTTTGTCACTTTTGTAAGCTAGCGTCCATTGCATGGTGGAGAGCTTCCCAAAGTTGAAATGCTTGTGAGTTTTTGCTCATATTTTCTTCATGTGTGAAAACATTTTTAGGAAAGAGTACAGATGTCTGCTAAGAGCTGTTTTTGCTGAATAAAGAGTGAAGAGAAAGCTGAACAGGAATAATTACAAACTTTCGTCACCAATTGTCAATAGAAAACCTTTTAATGCAGTTTTATGCTCAAGATAAATATATATGACGATTCACTTGATCAAAAATATCTAAGTACATACAAACGTACCTTTCGGTAATCTGTTAAAAGTTGAAAATTATTGTAATGAAAGATATTGCGTTTTGGAATTGATTTATTTGAATCCATGTATGCAGTTATTACTCTGTTTAAAAAAATTAAATAAAAATGTTAACACATATATATACATAAGGGTGGTCTTTATAATCAAATGAACGATTTTTTTTCAGTCTCACCCCTTCAACCGGCAACACCACTGTCATTGAGTTCAGATTCCTTAATGGAGACTCAAAAAATTAAATTTAATTTTTTTTCATCTAATACCCAAAAACGATACTGCCATAGTCATAGATATCACACACAAATTTTGGTCCCGATTAGAGTCGATTAAGGCGTGTCGCAAAGGGGTCAAAGGACAGATGCCTCCAAGGACTCAAAAAATAAAAAATAAATGTTTTTTCACTTAATGCCCAAAATCGATACTACTAAAGTCGAGGATATCGCATATAAATTTTAGTTCCGGTTTATGTCGGTTAAGACGTCGTCAAGGGTTTGAGCCTTAGGAAATCTGATATAAAAATTTGCTCCCAATATTTAAGGATCGCCCTAATGTGCATAAATACATACATACATATGGGCATACTAGGGTTGCCATATTGGATTTTCACCCTGATCCGATCAATTCTCCGGCCCAGGGTTTGCCACAAACTTCTCAAGGTTTGCAAAAAAATTCTCAGGTTTTTTTAATTTTTTTAAGCATCAAACTCATTTTTCCTTCAAAGAAACTTATTTACACACATATATATTTATATGTTTTGTACATTCCTGTTTTATCAAATTATATCTTCCGTTATGTGTGTTTGTCTAGGAAGGTACTTTTGTGCATTTAACAACGCTTCTTTGCAACTCAAATTTAAAAGTTTTATATTTATATTTCTAAGTGAGAGTTAGACTTCATACATTTTACTAAATTCACATGACTTTTTTAGTATTTCCTTGATGTTTTCACATAGACTGTGACCTTCCAGGGTTGAGTTAAAGTTTTGCAAAGAATCGTTTCAATCTCGGGTTCTGCGCATCTTAAAGGGTGGTTACCCTAGTACATACATACATATGTATGCACAATGTGTTTCGCTACTATTATATTTTATTTTTTTTTTTGATATTTAATAGTCTTTGTATGCAATTAAGTTTTTCATATTTTACTATTTACCTTTGAAGTAAAAACTATTTATGTATTTATGTATGTATGTACCACACGAATATCAAATAATAAATTAATTGTAGCAATAACTAGGAGATTATCAATTTTATATTGTTACACGCTCCAATTAGTCTCTTGCTCAGCAGGACGATGTGTCTTCTCTTTAAGTTGCTCGCTGTTTCTCATTTGCTCTTCCGACTTTGTTCACGCTCCGATTTACGGTAGCGTCAACAATATACTGGGAAATGTTGTTTTCAGCCGTTCACTCTCAATTCCGTTAGTCTTGTAGTGTGAGACTTTTAACAACAGGGTGAATAAGGTGACTAAGTTTTCATTTCCCATATAAGAAGGTGTGGTGATGTGGAAAACTTTAACACAACAATGATAATTTCTTAGCCAACCCGAATCTTCTTCAGATTAAAGTATGGACCATATTAATGTTTTATATGTATTTAGTATTCTATCGGGTGGCCACTGTGGCCGGGTAACACCAAAATTTAAAAAGAAAGTATTCTCTAGCAACGGTCGGCGAGTGTATATCGGCATGAAAAAGCTTCTCATAAAATCCATTTTCCTCCATTTGTGTAACAACTTTAAGAAGCACACCCATATTGGAGAAGCTTGGCCAAACCCTTAGCAAAAGAGTAAGTAACAAAATATTATTAGTAGAGTGATATTCTTCGAATTCTATCAAAAGGGGAGTAAAAGATGTTCCCAACCGTAGCCGAGGCTAAGCAGCATTAAAAAAATAAAATAAAAATCTAGTAAAAACAAAAACATAGTGAAATTCTCACTGGGGTGTTCGACGACTAAAATTAAAGAGAAAGTAGTGCAAATGTCACGATAAGAAATATATTAACGATTCTGACTTGCGAAAAAAGAAACGCTTTTGAATTCACGCCACGAAAGAGAGGGGAGTAAGAAGGTCTAAGACAGATATATTTTTATTAAAAAATTGCGCTCGAATTTCCAGTAACAAAAATTATATGTATGTAAATGGAAAAATCATAAAATAAAGTATAAAGGAATTTGGAAATTTTGGTAGTCTGGTAATGTATAGGCAGTTCTTTTTTCCCCAGCTCACGAATTTTCGAAAAAAGTATATCATTGTAAAGTAGATATTTATAAACCCTATATTAGTACAAAATTTTTCACCAGTGGTCCAAAAATGCATATGAAAAAGTAAAATCGGAATTTTAATGCTCTCATCCCTTAGACTGTTCGATACCAAAAAATATACCCTTAGCTTTTCATTTTGAAATCAAAAACTATTTAGTGAGCGCCCTGAAAGTTTTCGATATATATTATATGAAAAAAATAATAATTAATAGAATTGATATAGAATTATTTAACAATATTTTTCGATCGGGAAATTCTGTTTCTCGTCGGAATAATCCCAATAATATTACCCAATTATTTATTTAACCACTTTATTTTATAGGTCCGCCAAAAACCCCTGAAAATGCAATTGGTGTACCAGTTTTTGAGAAAAAAAAATTATTGAAATGTTGAAAAGGCAAAAATGACAAACTAAAAAAAAAATAAAATAGAATTCGGACATAATTTTTCCGAGGAAAAAAGAACACATATAAATGAAAATCCAGTTCGTCTGATGGATTGATTATAAAGGGGTGTAAAATTAAAAAAGAAAAATTGTAAAAAAAAACACTAGCGAAGAACATGGCGAACGATTCGACCAGGACATAGCCACTATGGAGAAGTGGCCACATGCTTGCTAACTATTTCTGGATCCATAAAAAAGAATTTTTGAGGATTTCATTCCAGAACGCGGAAAAAGACAAAAGACTGGCTAATCATGAATCGGAGATATTAATTATTTTAATGTTGATTTGTTCATGAAATCAATTTGTTTTATAATAAATTCATAGACTGAGATTTTCGTATTTGTGAGAAAACAAGTACATGCTATTGAAGAACTTTGTTTGTTTTTTTTTAATTTCACTTACATTTCTAGTCAATCTATCGACATGGGGTAAAATCCATCAGACGAATTAGATTTTCATTAATGCGTGGTTTTTCTTCGGAAAAACTACATCAAAATTCCATTTAAACAAAATTTGTTTAATTTGTCAATTTTCAACACTTTTACATTTTTTCGCAAAAACTGGACGTGCTAGAAAAATTATGTAAATGCACTTCAAATCAGCATCAAAAAACAAATAGGATGAGGTGAGCCCCGTTTTTGATATAAAATACGGCCAAATTTTGTTTAACCTATAAAAAAAAAATTACCTTAATTCCCTTACAATTACCTACTTTTTTCCAAAATCCGTTACCTAGTGAAATTAATAATTAATTGGTATCACCTTGTGCGACTACTAACACCAAACGACTAAATGCATGATATGCACTGCTTCATGTCTAAAAATTTTCGCTATGAAATGTAGGAAATTTTCGAACTGCACTTCTCAATTTCCTTATAACAAAACTTTCTTATGTTATATTTTGATGGCACTTCCGAGTATGCTCGGCCTAGTCTGATGCATCCTCCAGACAATGCTTCCGGAATTTTTTGCGAACTTTGTACGGCTTACATGGCTGCCATTGGTCACAGTGCCTACCTACTCCTCTTGGAACCAATAAATATTTTTTTATATAATGCAAACATCCTGGTCTCCTCTCCCACTGAGTTATTCACCTGGGGTTCGCTGGGAGAAATTTCATAACATTTAAACAAAATTCAGCTGGTTTATAACAAAAAAAAAAAACAAAACTCATCGAATAATTTTAAATTTACAACTTCAAGATAATCCGTCGTCGTTCTTCCTGAGTCCTGAGTTTGTCAACCAAACATTTCCTTGCGAAATTTCATTTATATATTTGGACAAATGTATTCTTTCAACTTCTTTCTTTTTGCATTTTACAACAACAGAAACAACAACTAGAAACAAGAACCAATGTAGAAGACAGAAAATCCAGACAAATGCTCGAATTTCATTGGATGCTTTGGCGACAAGACAAATAAATTCCACTCAAATCAAACAAACGCTCCCACCGTACGCTCGCACATTCAGATGAAACGAAAGCTAGTAGTCCGAAAATCCTTTCGTTATTGATGAATTGACACTTTTAGTTTTAGTAGGTAGATATATTTGCCAACATTAATTGCAAAGAAAACCTCACAGACGAATCTTGAAACCAACAGCGTAAAAGTTGATGTGAGTGAGCAAACACCTGAAAGTTAGCAAGCGTACATACATACATACACAGATGATAGAAAGTTGCAACTTACTCGCAGATAAATTGACTCGTCAGTGAAAGCGAGCAGCAAAATTGAGGAGCTTGCAATCGACCAAAGGTGAACTGTAAGCCAGAGAAGTATATGTCAAAAATCGGTGGCGTTCGATTCACCCAAACACCAAATGCTCTGTATGCGAGAAGACGTTGAAGAGAGAGGTAGAGGGTGCAGCCGTTTGTCGCTCAAGCAAAATCGCTTCCATTGGAAAATCCTTTCATGGAGGAATAGGTGCAAAAACGCGTGCAATTAATTAAGTTTGGCGTGAATGCAACGCTGGCATAACGGCAGCAACAACAACAACGAGGGCTTAACAATCGTTTTTGTTGTACATACAGCAACAAGCTAATGTTGGTAGCTGTGTGTATCGGCAACAGACAAATTTGCTGAGTTGGCAAAGTGAAAGCAATGCCTGAACGTGGTATTTGAGACAGCCAGCAGAGGATATATGGAGATGTGGAGGTGTGGAGGTGTGGAGGTGTGGAGGATGGGAAGGTGGGCGAGTGTAAAGAGCAAAAATTGAAAGGATGTATGTTTCAATAGCGATAATGAACCGACAGAAAAACGCACACACAAACACAAACACAAATTACAACATTTGAGGAAGCTTGCATGAATAAGGGCAATGAAGCGTCTCTTAATGTGACTTTGAGATTTAAGGTGAAAATTCTTGGTACCAACGGTCCTGGGAAGTGTATGCTCTGACAGATGACGCAGGCAAAACCGCAGAATCAATTACGTTTCGATCTATTAAGAGGACGCATAACAAATGTTTTATAAAGTTTTAGAAATATGGCCGAAAATATAAGAGTTTCCACTCGCTTGCACACACACATCTGCAACATAACATTCACTTACAAATTCTCCCAGAGCCGCAGACAAATGCCAGCGTAAACAATTAATTGAATTTCCGGGCACATCCGACGCTGATGCCGACGCGAAGGCCTGCAGAGACAGAACTACGCCAACAGGTGCAGTCCATAGTTATCGTACTTGATATATATTGTATGTATGTGTGTGCATATAGCCATAGCATAACAACCACAACGCTGATATGCCGTTATCTCTGCGAATAAAATGTTGATGAATGAACTTTGTGAAAAAGTTAGTGGTTGCAGTTTTAAATTTTTTGTAAATAGGAGTTACTACTGATGACGCAAGCGGGCGTATAAAGCGTACGAACAGCTCACAAGATGTGAAACTTAAACAAATATGGAAAAAAAAAACAAAGAAGGAGCAGAGAGCTGGCAAGTGATTTCAGAAAAGTTAACTTTTTATACTTCGGGCTAGGAGCAACTAGAACCACGGAAAGAGCGGTTAGAGCCGGTTAGTAAGCAACGCCTGCAAAAGGACGAAGCAGCGCAACTTCCCACCGGATGTTGAAGAATAACTTCCGTTCAACAGCAGCGACTAGGAACTTCCATTGTGTGTATATTAAACCCATTAAGCAGCCACCGCAGCAACATCGGCGCAAACGGCAAACCATAGCGTAGCAAAATATGCAGAATAATGTTTAAGGTGATGGCTTAAGCGGTTTTGGTAGTACCAGCAAATTTGAGCTTAGCTTACATCTACTAATTACTATACACACCTTTAGAAAGTCTGAATCGGACTGGCAAACATATGTATGTATGTGTGTACGCTCGCTTATGCCTTAGCTAACTGAAGGGCAAGGCCGATAACTGTAATCCAATCGTATGCACTCATAGTTAATATAACCGAAAATAAAAAAAAAAAACAATAACACAAACAAGAACTAAAGATACTGTGTTTGTTATTAACGCACTCGATCTAGTTGAGACACGGGGCAAGTTTTTCTTTTATAAAATGGTAAGTGGAAGAAAATATAAAATATTTTCAAGTCACAGTATTTACATACCCACATATATACATATATATACATATGTGACCCAGCAAAAAAACTATGCTACCCCAGAACTGAGCAGGGAATCATTTCTATGTAGAACCATAACGATATCTGTGCGATGGCTTTCGATTCTAATGTAATTAGAAAGTAAAAATGTATAAATGCAGTTTTTTCGCCTTCTTGCAAACTACCCTTATATCCTAAGCAGAGGTTTGAAAAAAAAATAAAAATTGAAACTTTTCAGGAACTCTAAATCTATTGAAAAGCTTCTCAGAACTGTTGTAATTTCAATTTTTTTATTAAACTTTTTCAATTTTGATTTAAATTATTTTTCCGGTGTAATTTCGCATAACTGTTTTTTAGCTTTCAGGAACTTTAAAACTATTGAAAAGCTACTCAAACAGTTTAATTTTAATTTTTTTTAAGTACACTTTTTCCACTTTTTTCAGAAAAAAATAGGTTTTTCTTCCAGGAACTCTAGCACTCTTGAAAAGATACCCAGAAAAATTTTAATTTTTATTTATTTGAATTTGTTTTTTTTTTTTACTTTTTCGAAAAAATGTTTTTTTTTGCATAGTTTTGGAAAACTTTTCAGGAACTCTAGAACTATTGAAAAGCTATTCAGAACAGTCCTAATTTTAATTTTTCTTTAATAACTTTTTTGAAAAAAAAGTTTTCTTTTTAGCATAATTTTGCAGAGCTTTTTCCTTTTCAGGACTTTTAGCACTATTGAAATGCTCCAGAACAGTCTTAAATTTAATTTTTTTTTTTTCAAAAATATCCCTTTTTCGACTTATTTAAAAAAAAAAAATGTTTTTCTGCGTAATTCTGTAGAACTTTCTTCCCTTTTCAAGAACTCTAGAGCTTTTGAATAGCTACTCAACTTCACAGACATGGGTGAAGCCGATTTAAAATGTTTAATCTAGTTTTTTCTTTACTCTCGTTGCAAAACAAATGGCCATTTTGAAAATATCCCAACATTAAAACAAAGTATTTGAAATAAGTATGCACCTACATACTATGTCCGTAAGTTTTCTAAATTTCGAACCCATTCTCAGGTGTAGCAGCTGTGTAACCAGTTTATTTTGCTGTCAATTAATTAATTCTGAATTTGAAAGTTTAAATCCTTCGGACACTTGCTCACCCTAGCATTAGCGTGTAAATCACACAAAAGCTCTTCAATCTTAATACATTTGGCAGCCACTAAAAGGTTTTAGTGAATACTTTTAGGCAAACTAGCTATGTACTGCGACTGGTTGAGAAGCTTGTCAGCTCGTTACTCGTAACTAGTAGGAGTAAGTTGTGCAACTTTTTGAAACTGCTTTAATTTGTAGTTGTTTTCCTTAGACTTCACTTTTTGATGTGCATTAATTAATATCGCAGCGAAAATCCTGCGCTGTCCCATTTACAGTGAGCTGATGTGCTATTAACTTTACCAAGTCGGCGCCCAGCTATAGTTGAAGCTCATTTACAGTAGGGAAACATTTTAAAAATATTTCTCTTCCTGCTTTGTTCCTAATGCATAGTAAAACATAGTACAGTGTTTTCATTCACTTTACTCCTTTGAAACGCTGCCTGGCTGTATGATCACTGGCGAGTGTGCTTGACACTTTTAACACCTTATGAGCTTTACGTGAAAATCCTTTTACAACTCTCCCTCTACCTGTTTCTGTTTTCAGATTTGTGCGTCCATTTCGAAGAAGTTCAGCTATGCTTGTGAGAATATTTCACACGCAATTTTTAGTAATTTTTAAACTAAAACGAGTTTTTTGTTTTTTTTCTTTTTTCGTACCGCTCCATAACGCCACTGCTGTTAGAGTGCCACCATCCGTCTGCACTCTACGCCCGCACGCGCATACAACACCATGCATGTCAAGGTGCCAAAAAGTATGCATCACTTGAGATTTTTAAGGATGTACTTCGGCGCTTTTGCCAGTGTTGCATTTCATTTTTTTTCGTTCTTGTTGCCAACATTTTGTTGCTGCTGCTGCAGCCCCTGACTGCTATACGCTTCAACAACTTCAACGCTCAATCACGGATGCAACAAACACTCTTAAATGCTTAAGCGCCCTTCGCCCTTTCTCCAAAAAAAAAAAAACAAAGAAAAGCTATGCCCACATCAAATAGAACTCATTTTCGCGCTCCCTTGCAATACGTTTGCTTGGCTATTGGTGCCTGCGTTCGTGGCATCGACATTTAGTGTGCATGGACAACAACACTCGACGTTTGTTAGCCACTTTTTCTATTGTCTTTTTTCTTTTTCTTTGTTTTTATTTTCTACTTTTGCCCCCATTGTGATCGGTAGTGGTGTTTTGGCACACGTCGAAATATCGTAAAATATATTTTTGCTATCACAACAACAACACCAAAGCGAGGGCAACAATTTTGCGCTAATAGCAGCTTACGCCATGGCAGAAACAAGAGCACGGAACTACGAGTATGTTCATAGGGATGCTTCGCAGTTCTGTAGTTTCGACAGCAAGTTTCCTCGGCGCATATTTGCTATGTACACTGCATTTGCCAGCTGCCAGAGTTGCCAGTTCGTTTGCGCCAAAAGTTGTTCAAACGTGTTGTTGTTTGCTGCTCAATTTAATTTCTCAGTTTTCCATTTTTGCACATTTTGAAACTTTTAATGCTTTATTTAAAAATTTTGTTTACGTCTTCGCAAACTTTTCCGTCTATACTTTTTTTTTCTTCATACTGATCTTTTTATTTTAGTTTTATAAGCAATTTCTGAGCATTTTCTATTTTTCATAGAATGTAGAGTAATAGCAGTTAACTGTAACTAACACGATTCAATAACAACAAATGCAATTATGTACATATGTATATATTTGACTTTACGTAGCTGCTGGGAATTGCAAACTCAAAGTGTTTTCCATAACACTAAAATATTTTCCAAGTAAAACATCTTAAAATAAATGTTTGCTCTACCACCCAATTTTAGGGCTTTTAAAAGAACCTATGTGTGCAAATCTCAGCAGTTGTTTTTTTATAGTGTCACTCCTTCTCTCGGTAGAAAAAAAAACGATAAAGAATTATTCTTGCAATTACTTCAATCAATGGAGTTCAAGAATCAAATACAATAAAAAAAATTAAGTATTTAAACAATTTTAGCCTTTTAACGTTTATTTAGGCGAACAAGTACCGAAATCACTCATTATTACATTATCACTCGAAAAAATCAAAATGGTTTTTATTAACTTTGGGAAGTTTTGAAATAGAATGTTCATATAGTAGAGTCAATGAAAGTTGGCATCAAATACAGCATATCTGTGGGATTTCAAGAATGTGCCACCAAATTAAAAAACAAAAATAAAAAATTCTACGATTTTTTTTTAATTTTAGATACTTCAAAATGTTAATGTTGAGTAAAAGATGACTATGATTTGAGAAACTAAAACTCTCGAAACTCATTCTCGAAATTCATTCTGAAATACTGTGGAAAAATCTTTTACGTAAATATTTAATTATGTACTTATATAATAATAAGACTTTTAAGTCAACCTGCTAAGATGACTGCGCATTTTGCCACGGAGCGTTTACGTTATCTATATACGCAACTACGGGTATATGAGCATGAGTGGTTATTTTTACTTTTTTGGTATATTATACTTTTTAAGTTTTCATTAAAATGCGATTTCGAGATGGAAACTTGAAAGATAATGCATTTTCTTAGGTAACCGTAAAACGATTTTCGACTGGAAGCACCTTTTTGGTCGAAAAATGTAACAACTCTTGAGATTTGCCCATAAATATGCACTACAATTGGCTAACGTTACTCCAAAGAGGGTTTGATTTATTGATCAGAAAAATGTTGAATGCCTCTCCCGCTGTCGAAGACAGTTACTGCTGAAAAGGTAGTGTAAAGTGAGCTCATCATACTCTCAGAAAATACTTCATATTCACCATATTTCTCATATATTATAAATCATAATGCCTCTATTACTTAGTCGTTGCCCTTTTACCTGTGTACAAACGTTTGTATGTATGTATGGCAGGCTCTCGTCATACTGCATTAAAAAGTTGTTAGAAGTGGTTCTGTTTTTAATTTTTTTTACGTTTTTGAAGACGGTAGAAACGGGTGAAACACTCTTCGACTATTGGCAATCGTTAAAAATCCAAACTCCCCGTAGTAAAATCCTGGATTCGCCCTCTGCATATATTGTTCTAGTGAGTTACTGGAAGTCGGTAGAGCGATGCAAGAGGTAACGCTCATTTCTGCATACGACTACTCGATTTTGGTTTTGATTATGACACTCTTCTAGTAAACAAGAGAATTCTGGGCTCGAATCGTAACATCCGTTCACGGATCGGAAACCATACGAAAGATAATTACAAGATATGTCAGTCGTGTATAGGCTGAATGGGATAGAGTACGTTCACGTATGTCACAATCCGAAAACTGTGTTTTTACGTGACGAGTAATACGGTATCGTGTGTGACGATGCGAACCCAGGAATATAGGCTCGTTCGAAAAAAATGCCTTAACCTTTAAAATTACCTTCAAAACAGTGCTAAATGAAGTTTTTAGAGAGTTGTAAGTACAGATAAATAATAGATTTGTTCTCAAAAAAAAAAAAAAAATGCATTTTACACCCTGTGCGTCGCTGAAACACTTTATTGAACAAGGCCGTGACACACACTACAACCACACTCAGCTCCTGAGAGCAGCTCTGACCAAAGTAAAATGAATATTGAATCGCATATTTCAATTTAAAAAGGACCAACCGCAGTCATCAACAAATAACCTGCAAACAACTGCAAAAATGAAAATGGCAACAACAAAAGGTAAGGCATACATACATGCATACTAGAGGGCTGCATGAATGCATTCAAAACGGCTTTTGAATTATTCATATACAAAACAAATGAACGATTTTGGCTTAAAATTTTTGTGAATTTGAGTGAATAGCTGTTCTGATATTTGTGTCGACATTACAATATTCAAACAAAGTGAAAATAAATTGAATTTAAATAAATGACAATTTTTTGTATGAATTCCCTGCAAACCAAAGTTCCCGAAATCTTAAGGAAATGGTTAGGAGTATCTGATTTCTGTAACGATTTTTTTACGAATTTTCAAAGAAAATTATATGAAGGGCTTGACACGAACTCGTAAAGAAATTTCTGTATGAAAAATAAAAAAAATTCTGAAAGATATTCTTCACATAGCAGCATTATTTTCGTTGCTTCACAGATTTTCTTCCGAAATTTCGTAAAAGAATGGAAGTGTGCGTAATTTATTTCATTTTAGAAAATTCGGCAAAAAATCGAATTAAATCTTAACGAATTTTTTAAATTTTCTTTACAATGCTGAATACTCTAAAAAAATGGTTTGCAGGGAATATCCAAAAATATTATTTCTATGCACATACCCTGCAAACCGAAGTTCCCGAAATCTTAACGAAATCTTTAGGAGTATCTGATTTCTGTAACGATTTTTTTACGAATTTTCAAAGAAAATTATATGAAGGGCTTGACACGAAATCGTAAAGAAATTTCTGTACGAAAAATAAAGAAAATTCTGGAAAAATTCTGAAAGATATTCTTCACATAGCAGCATTATTTTCATTGCTTCACAGATTTTCTTCCGAAATTTCGTAAAAGAATGGAAGTGTGCGTAATTTATTTCATTTTACAAAATTCGGCAAAAAATCGAATTAAATCTTAACGAATTCGTTAAAATTTCTTTACGATTCAGAATACTCTGAAAAAATGGTTTGCAGGGTATGTACAAACATACATATGTATGTATGTATGTATTGCTGCGCTCCTATTACATACGAAACAACTTGTTTGTAGAAAAAAACTTTTCCCGAAATGAGTTTGAATGATTTGAATGTTTTGCATTCATTAATTCACATTCTTCCATTTGAAGGTAGAAAATATAAAACAAAATGTATATTCATAACTTACAAAATTCCAAACGCTGAGTGTTTTGTATGTGAAGTAAAATATTCAAATCTAATGTATTCTGTTTGGCTAGATGTTTGAATGAATTCATGCAGCCCTCTAATGCATACATACATGTTTTTATTTGCATTCAAATACATTTTATGCATTATTTTTACACAACTCGTAATATGTTTTTTTTTTTTTTATTCGCACGCTTTGTGACACTTCAGTTTCAATATTTTTCACTACTACCTTTGCAGAATATAATGAAAAAATAAATAACGAAAACAAAGGTGTATTATATACATATGTATGTATACCAACACACAACAGGTGCTTAATTTGCTCGTTACTGGTAAATGTCCCCGCACCCACAAGCACACGCAAAACCGTAGCCACTACAGCCACCACATTTGTGGGCAGCGCGGTAAGGCGAGAAGCATTCTTCTCTATATACATATATATGTATGTACACATATATGTATGTATATACAGACATGCGGCTGAGCGCTGCGAAGTATGCAACGTTGGTGGTTCGTTGTTGATTGCTTTATAATAAACGTCGCTGATGATGTGAATTTACTTTTATTTTCATTTGGGGATTTTCAATTCAGCCGCGAAGCGCCCGGGAATAATAACAAGCACATACATAACTTAAAAAAGCAACAACAAACACATTGAGATGACTTGGAAACTAATAAAAAAAAAAAACATGCTTCGGTCATACGAGTATATTTATACATATGTACACATTTACATATATGTAAGCCAGAGAGATATCAGGGCGTGAGGGGAAAACTCGTGAAATACGTGCCCATATGTGCATACATAAGCACTTTTACACATACGCATGCATGCTCCTAAATATTCATAAGTGTGCGCAAAGGTTTTCACACCAACATACATATGTATGTATGTACATACATGTCTACACATCTCATAACTTTACTACAGAGGTGGCAGTGTGATTGTTCTAAGCACAAAAATATAAATTTCTGGAATTATAATCAATTAGGGAATTTGGGGGTCAGGCTTTTATTACGTTTTGGCAAAGGTTTGCAAACGAACGCTAATGTTCAAGTATGCAGGCACATACATATGTACTTACATACATACATACATATGTACATATGTGTACGGTTACATTCAGATACAAATACCAAGTTTTATATAAAAGGCAACGTTTCTCACACTTGTACGAAAAAATCTACACACATACCATACCTGCAGACAACTGTAAGTATGTACATACATACATACATACATACATATGTACTGAGCTCTTACAGAAAAAGGACCAAGCAAAAACTGCAATAAACTGATGAGCATCGCAGACAAAGTTAATTTGACATTATTTGTCACCAGGGAATGACTTGGGTTTTTTTGCGACGTTATCGTTGCTTTGGCTTTTTTTTTTTTGAATGAATCGAGACAAGGGTTGTACGTTGCCCAGGTGCTTAGATTTTACGAATTGCTGAAGTGTTTATTTTTAAGAAAAAAAATACAAAAAATAAAAACGTTGCATAAAAAGCATACTCTTTTTGATCTTAATTAAGTAGGTATTTTTACTGGATGTGGAACCGAGTTTTTCCTTTATTCCATTGTTTTAATGCCAATTGCCGCAGCCGCGTGGTTAGGGCTCGGTTCCTGGTCCGACCAAAGAGTTTTTTTTTTTTCTAAACGCGGTCGCCGTCGGTAGGCGATGGTTCACCTCCGAGTGTAGCCGAGCAATGTATGTATCTGCCATTCGAAGACGGCGTTGAACGTTTGGACCCTCCTCGAAAGGGATCGAAAATTCAATTCTCAGATTGTTCTTAACTAGCCGAAAAAAAAGTTGCCCAAAAGTATATAAATATTCTTAAAAAGTAAATATGTGTTTTTATATGTATATAATATGTATATTAGGGATGTTGATTTTTTCCGCTTTTTACGATCCCGGGATTTTCGAGAAGTGGTAATCCCGGGATTAGTCGCGGGATTTAGATATTCATTACTTTTCAACAACTTAAATCGAAAAAATTGCTTCTATATTGTTTGGGAAGCTCTCCTACCATAAAATGAATAATAAATAAATGGGTTTGAAATCTACTTTTTTATTTAAAGTTGAGTTTCTATTTTTTCTCTCTGACGTCAAGATTTATTTTATTTTAAGGGACTTTGTAATTTCAAAGATATGAATAATTCCAAAAATTGCTTCAAAAATTCAATGCAATGTAGAATAAGAATATGGTGCCAAATGAAAGAAGAAATTTCTTTTGAATTGAAAAAATTACAATTTTTTGGATTCACAAGGACGAAAAAGTAATTTTTCAAGCTGATAAATTTAGAAGAACGAAATTCGAAGTTTATATGAGTTATCGAATTCAAACGCAAATATTACGAAATTTCAAGGATTAAATTTGAAAAGGACATTTTCAATACTTACTAGTCCTTATGTACCAAAAGTGGAATCTGATTAAATTCTACAGATTTTCCTCTTTAATGTGATATTTCTTCTCGAAGCACATTTGGCTGAATTTTTTAAATCATTATTGGAATACTGACGTCAGAGAGAAAAACTAAAAACGCAATTTTACTATATTCGGTCCATGGTTTCGCGAATACGTATATTGATTTTTGCGTGCAAAATTTACTATCGCACGGTGTTATATGTATAGTAAGGTAGACATTTCTATAAAAATGTTAATTATTAAATAAAAAAAGAAATATAGCCAATACTGGTCTAGAAAATGAAGTTTCTATTATTGCCATCAGAGCAAATTACAAATCCCGAAAATTCTGGGATAATTTGCCAAGAATAACGGGATTTTCGCCACCTAAAAAGGCCGGGATCCCAGGATTCCGGGATCAACATTCCTAATATATATCGTCACCTAATTTTCTCTTCTTCGTATATCTAAATATCGATATTTTAAGGAAAAGGATGCGGGCTTGATGCCAGGAGCTTTCGGGACTTGCATCCCTAGTTTGAAACGGCAACAAGCGTTGGTTGCAGACTAATGATATTAATATGAGTCGATTCTTTTTTCCCACCAACTACCCAGAGTCGGATAATATTTTAACACTATGGAGAATTTCTTTGAAAATTTGTTTTATCAACATTTTCAACCCATTTCCTAAATACCATTGAAATCAATTTCTCACAATATTATTCCGTTTACCTTTCACTGCCTATTGCTATTATATCTATGTACATTAGACTGCATCACCAAAAAAAATTTGCGGTTTTTCCACCGGGATTACAAAATTTATTATATTTTAAGACGTAAACCAAAATATTTCGGAAAAATATTAAGATTTAAGCGAGCTGTACCGATTTGAAAATACCCCCAAAAATTAAGTTTTTTGTGAATAAAAATAGTTTCTTAAAGAACTTTTTGAAAAAAGTCCCCTCAGATGACAAATTAGATTAAGCTTAAAAAATCTGCATAAAAATATTTGAAAATCTTTTCAACGGAATCGTAAGAATGGGATTTTTGATGCTGTTTTTTTACTTTTTTCAAAGATTGGTTTACGAAAAACTTGAATAACTGGGTCAAAACTATTCTGATTTAGACCTGTGGGATCTCAGTAGAAAGGTATTTTCACACTATTTTGCTACTGGACAAAAAAAAAACCGTCATTCGTGTCCCATCTTGTTTTTTCGAATACCAACACATCTTAGTTCATCTTTGAATGACGTTCGTTCATCCTACCTTTCTCTTCCATTCTTTGAATGAGTTTATTAGCAAGCAAATAAAAAGGGTGAGAAAATGACACCTCTTAGGTCTAAATCGGAAGAGTTTAGGTGCAGTTACTCAAGTTTTTCCTATACCCAGCTGGTACTCCAGCTCACTTAAATCTTAAAATGTTTCCGAAATATTTTGGTGGACATCTTAAAATATAATAGATATTATAATTCCAATGGAAAAATAGTACCGATTTTTTTTTTGTATGGGGAGTGATGCAGTCTAATGTACATACTTATGTATATCAAAATTCATTTCGTTCTAACGAAGCTTCATAAAATTGTTCCGGCCTGTTACACAAAACTGAGAACAATTACCAAAGCAGAGGAAAAGAATTCTAGCACTTGACCGCCGTGAAACCACTAACACACCTTCTACAAATGAACAGCTCCCTTGGCGAGGGAGTCACATTCATAGTACCCGTTACGATCTGCTTAAATTGTTAGTTTAATCAACTGTGGACATTTAATGCCAATATGTTTGTTGTTTCATTCTCTGCCAGGAGGGTGCAACAAACTATGCACTTTTAAAACAAATACATCCCCGAATGTAACTAAAGGGTAAGTAGGATGTGAACAAAGAATGACCAAGGAAACGCAGTAAAAATTGTCCAAAGATACTCGGGCCATTGACGAAGCTCGCTGTTGTCTTTATTGTCATTAATATCATTGTTGTTTTAGATTTTTTTGGCAACCATTTCCAGCTTTTGTATGTAGCTGTTAAAATGTTTAAATTGTGTTCGCATTCTTTCTGCAACCAGACCTCTATAAATAGTATCTCTCTATTTGGAATGCGGTTTGAGGTTGTTGCAGTCATGAGTGGTCGGTCCTTCAAGCTAAACGTTAGCCACAGTCATTCAATGTTGTCAGATTGGCAGCTGCAGCCCTTCTACGTTTTGTTCGCATGTGCACTCATCTCTCTCCTTGCTCCAGATTGCTGTTGCAATTTTTTCTCGCTACGTGGGTTTCAAATTCGATTTCAAGCGCTGCCATTTCGACTTTTATCTCCAACTGTCGTGCTGCCAGTATTCTTTCGACTTTCTGTTTTCTGCTACCGAACCGTTTTTACTTTTGTCCTTGTTATTGCATTTATCTGCCTTAAGCAGTTGTCCATTTGCTGTGACATTGTGAGCACCTATGAGCACTTCCCTCCTGGTATCTAGCATCCTGTCGTCCTCTCTTTTTCTGAACCAGTGGCCTAGGGGTTATCCAACCTGTCTGCAATGTGGTAAGCAAAACCATAACCAAAGCAACGCCACAGGAAGTAACTAAAAGGAAAAATACTCGCACTGCTGCAACTGTGAAAATGAGCAGGGCAAGGATGGTTGGCGCATTAAAAGAAGTGGTCCGCAGCAGGACAACCGGACAACAGGACAGCGGAAGGCTTAACGCTAAGCTACCGGCATTAACCAGGCAAACATTTCAGTTATTGCAGTCGGGTTGTGTATTTATTGCATTCTGCATATACAGACGCAGCAGACGCAGTTATGGAGAATCAGGGCGCAAAGTGTTTAGCCACAGCAATATAAGTTGGAAAAATGCCGAAGGCAAAGGGCGAATGCAAAGGGAAACCGCTGCAAGAAGGAGCGTATGCTCGTACATATGACTTAAAGCTCTTCATGTTCATAAAATATTATTTTCCTGTGAGTTCAATCAATGTAAGCTTACGCACGATTCGCACGACTCTAACTGTATTGAATGTTTGGCGACCATTCCTAGAAAAGTCGTTACCACTAAATCAGAGGAATGAGGCTATATTGACCGATACAATAGAATAGGATTGGTTGGGTAAGCGTACGATAGGATTTGGTAAAAGAGAATGTGTAAAATTACACATAGGCCAGATGTTTCCAAAATAAGTTGGACGTATGTACTTATGTACAATAGAAACATTGCATTTACCTGTTTAGTACGATAGAGATCTCAGTAGCTCAAAACTCTCGTAAGACTCATTAGCTCCTGGGAAACCAGCAATTACACATGTACGTTCGCCGCCTATTTGTAAGCTACTTAGCAGATTAGCAAATATTCTGGTAAGAATTCTGTTTGATTGTAAGTAAGCAGGCATATGCTTAGAAATACTTAGGCATTAGCAGACAAATAAATCTGTGGCCACCAGGGTGGTCCAAAAATGCATGTGCAAAAGTAAAGTCGGAATTTTTATGCTCTCACCCCGTAGAATTCTTCTATACCGAAGAGAGATATAACCCTTTTTTTTGAAATCGAAAAATATTTAAAGGTCACTCAAAGCGCTAAAATTTTTCCATGTACATATGTTCTTTATATGGGAAAAAAACACTTTTCGTAGAAATGGTATGGAATTGTTGAAAATCAATATTTCTCCGCAGGAGATTCCCAGTAATAATACCCAATTGTTTACTTAACCATTTTTTCATAGTAACTATAATTTATAGGTTCGGCAAATACCCCCAAAAAACACGAAAATGCAATCAGGCGACCAATAAAAAATCGTTAGTATTAGAAAATGTTTAAACAAACAATTGGATATCACTAAATATTGAATGTCTCCTGAAGAGAACCTGAGCTTTCCGATCGAAAAATATTGATTTTCAAGAATTTTATACCATTTCTACGAAAATTTATATTTTCCCCCATATAAAATACATGGAAGACTTTGTGCGCTTTGAGCGACCTCTACATATTTTTTGATTTCAAAATATGGTATACTTTTTTTTTAACTTCCGACTTTACTCTTTTTGGAGCACCCTAGTGGTCACACATGCTAACTGCCATACCTCCGGCCAAATATGTGGGCTATGATGCATAGAAACACCCATAAGTAGGCACACTTCAAGAATCCCAAAGCAACCAAACATAGGCGTCTCTAATAAGCTATAAGTGCGCTTAAATACTTGTTTTCTCAGCTATTTATGTAGGAATGCTACATACATACATACATATGTAAGAGTGCGTGTGTGCGTTATGTTTAACTATGTGATAAATGTCTGTGTAATGAATTAACACCACCAACCAGCTGGGTGCAATAGCCTGAATGATGGAAGCTGCTGTCTTTCTATGGCTAAGCGGGAGGGCAGTTGGTGACCGGAAATGCCCACGACGGTGAGCAACAACAATAAATAGCTTTGCAGTACGGCCGTACTGATTATTAGGTCATGATGATACTAGTAAGAAGAAACGTGTACGACAGCTCAACCTACATATGTATGTGTGTATGTATGTACATATGTATGTATGCTGCCGAAAAAACATAGTATATGTATGTACTAACGGGTGATTTTTTAAGAGCTTGATACCTTTTTTTTTAAAAAAAACGCATAAAATTTGCAAAATCTCATCGGTTCTTTATTTGAAACGTTAGATTGGTCCATGACATTTACTTTTTGAAGATAATTTCATTTAAATGTTGACCGCGGCTGCGTCTTAGGTGGTCCATTCGGAAAGTCCAATTTTGGGCAACTTTTTCGAGCATTTCGGCCGGAATAGCCCGAATTTCTTCGGAAATGTTGTCTTCCAAAGCTGGAATAGTTGCTGGCTTATTTCTGTAGACTTTAGACTTGACGTAGCCCCACAAAAAATAGTCTAAAGGCGTCAAATCGCATGATTTTGCTTATTTACGAAGCCATTCAACCAGAAATGAGCCTCATCGCTGAACAAAATTTGTCGATAAAAAAGCGGATTTTCTGCCAACTTTTCACACATTCAACACATTTCGAACCGAACACTGATTTTGGTAATAAAATTCAATGATTTGCAAGCGTTGCTCGTTAGTAAGTCTATTCATGATGAAATGTCAAAGCATACTGAGCATCTTTCTCTTTGACACCATGTCTGAAATCCCACGTGATCTGTCAAATACTAATGCATGAAAATCCTAACCTCAAAAAAATCACCCATTATAAACAAAATTGCCTGCATGTTTATATATTGTGTAATAAGCTAAGAAATTCCAAGCGTACAGGACACATGCTGTGAGGCAGCTCGTGCATACACACACACACACACACCCACACGCACACGCACACTTGCTAACGAAGTCTGACTGCTGACCGCATCATTACGTGAAGGGTCAAATGTTACTAACACGGGCGCGAGGTCTCGCACAGCGGGTGTTTGGGTAGTTAGGGCAAAATAACAACAACAAATTAGCAACTTAATAAAAAGGGTAAACATTTTTACGTTCGTCTCGTGCAGGCGCTGTCCTTATAGTCCTTATATCTTTTTATCCTGCACTAAGCAATGAGTATAAAACCGTAAGTTTTCTTGTACGCATAAGTTTCGTTTATATCTGGACACGCTGCGTTTTTCCCACCACTAATTTCCTTTATTTGCTTTTTATTGGATTTTATTAGGCTGCCACCAGTAGAGCACAGCGAGTTAACACGAACGATAATTACCGTTCTGTGTGTGCTTTGTTTTCTTCTTAAATGTCCGCATTTGTAGCATAGTTAGCGGATATGTACATATGTATGTTGGATGAACATTTGCGCTAACTGCTAATACAAATGGTTGCTGGGAAAGGTTTGACAATTTAAAAAAAATATATATATAGAAATGCATATTTACTTAGAAGAAAAATTAGATCAAAGGTCATCCGACTGTTAAGATAAAATATATAGCCCAGTAAAATTAGATAAAAGTTGGTAGGAAAATTGAAAAAAATTTGTAACAGCGATTTTTTGATGCACTTACTTCTATTTGACAAGTAGATAATGGATCCACAGTCTTGCCCCTAAATTTCACTTGGCAACATTCCGCCATCTTGGAATTAAGTTTATTTGGGTTTTTGCGATTTGCAATTTTCGTAAAAAATGGTTTGATACAAATATGTAGAGAATTTAATTTCGCACAATTTTTGTATAGAAGATTTTTTAAAAATAGCACTTTTTATTGCAAGAAATTAGCAAAAACTGCGAAAAAATTTTACATTGTTTTGATAAGCGCTTTGTTGTTTAGCGGTTGCGTTTATCGGTGGCTGTAGCATCAGCTTTTGAAAATAGGCGCTTAGCAGGCACCGAGGTACCAAATTACACTATTTTATCGAAATTCCGATTTTTTTTTTACAAAGTTTTCATTTCCTCCCGAACGGCGACTTAAAAAAAAAAACTCATTTAAACTTGTGCGTGAACCAAATCGTCAACTTTTCGCCTTCGTTTGAGTACAAGAGATATATGAGTGGCCCAAAGATCGAACTAATCTTCCATTGATTCTAGTGACATCTTGCTACCCGTTTCCATAAGATTGCATTTCACAAGAACTTCATTATTGAGGCCAATGCTAACGAATCTTCAAAATGAATTTTTTTTTTTGAGCCTCGGGTCGAGTAAAGTTGATGCAGCTAGCAAAAGTGAATGTGCGATGGATGGATTTTAGACAACTACAGAATTCATATTTCTTGAAAATATCTTTACGATGATTTTTCAATTAATCGATTAATAATCGATTACTGAAACACAAAACTACGATACAATTAAATCGCAAATAATAATCGATTAATTTAATAAAATGATTAATCGCTGCCATCCCTAGTGCATGGGCGTTATATCCGCTGATTTTATAATACGTAACACCGTATTAATTTACCAAATGTTCCACGGAAAGTTTGGTGCTTTAATGATTTAGCAATTTGACGACTTTAAAATGTCGACATAGTACAACTGATTTCCTTGAGCACGTCATGAGCAATATGCGACAAGCAATTCACTTATAAATGTTTGGAATATATGTATATATGTACATACATAGATACATATGTATGTATGTATGAATGCAGTAGCTGACCATCAGGCGCAGTAGCAAAACTTTCAGCATTACGTGCGCCTAAACGATTTGAACAATTCCGTTGCATAAGAGGCGTTAAGGCCACACTTGAAAGGATTGTTGCCAACGCCTGTAAACTAGACATTTTTGTTTTTCTAAAGCGTACACTCAAAACAAAAAAAAAAACACAAACAAAAAAATTGACATTTCGCCTGCAGAGCTTCAAAAATGTTGAGAATGGTGAAAAATTGAAAAGCCTTAGAAAATGGGTAACACATACAAAATTGCAACTGGCGCATAGAGAATAGCCAACGCGTTGATGAGCACTTCAACCGAGCGGCGCGGCTGGTGGCACTTCAATGCTTAGCGCACCAACGCAAGGATTAAGCTCTGCACGAAATAAGCAGTGGCAAGCGTTTGGAGAAAAAATAAAAAAAAAATGTGTAGCCGCTGGAAAAAAGCATTTTTGATGTCATTATCCTGGCAAACTATGGCCGAGTGAGTATGAGTGTGTGCTGAAGTGCCTTTTTTACAGCCACTCGCCAACTGTTGTCATTCGTCGCTGTTGTTCAGTTGCTTTGCCCTCGCTTTGTTTTGGCCTTTTTCATGTTGAGCCTTTTTCTACTAACAGTTTGCATTTTTGCATTTCTGAGTGAGTGAGTGCCAGCCGGTCTGTTTGTTGGCTTACCGAACGTCCATATCCCTGCTCCAACGCTTACCAGCCGCCCTGGCAACACGCCTTTAAACGCATACATCTGTATGTATGCATGTACAGTGAAGTGTGCTTGTATGTAACGCAATTATGTGTGGTACACTTCCCCCCCTCTATATTCCACTCGTTCTACTCGTCTACACACTCTTCTATTTGCATTTGTTTATTTTTTTCGGTTTGCTGTTTTTAGCCTCACATTTCGGTCATTTTGTGTTATTGTTTTCATTGTACACATTCAGGTTTCAACGTTTGTTTAGCTGTCAGTCCAACACTCACATGTCATTGGAATATATTTATGCGCATACACTTGAGAGTGCAACGAGTGTGCCCATACAGGTGCCTCTTGTGCAGCCAGTGTGTATGTACATTTCGCTCGTTATTTGAATGTTTTTAAAATTGCGTTTCAAAACATTTGGCAAACAATTTGAAGTGTCAGTAGCGGCGAGATTCTACACTTGCGTTTGGAGGGCTCAGGTGCAGCGTTGCCAGGTTGACGTTTTTAACGTCATTTGGACGTTTTTTGTATCCCGTTGACGTTTGGACGTTTTTTGTGTAAAAAGTGACGTTTTTTAACTTCCCAGTAATTTTTCTCTGTTACTAAATCTTGTAAGTAGAACTGATTTTGAATTATTTTCTAAATAAATCTTTACAAGCTTTGTGTTTCGCAGCAGCTGTTGCAAAAGATATTTATTCTTTAGACGCAGATGACTTAAATATGATGCAAACCAAGTGTACGCGCATTTTTTTTTTTTTTTTGATTCTTGGACTAAGAATCCCGTGTTCAAAGGCTGGTTGTGTAAACACTTGAGGTTTCGAGGCTTATTGTAATGTTTGCAATTGCACATTAAAAGCCAAATCAGGAAGAGCTGATCTCTTGCAACCCGCACGCTCGCAAAAGCATCAAAAAGTCAGAAAAAAGTAGGCGACTTTTTTAAGAATTCATTGAAAATGTAATGAACGGAAAAAAGGCTGAAATATTGCTATGCTCCTTCTTAGCAGAACGTAATTTAGCATTTTCGACAACCGACCCCATTACCAAATGTCTGCAATACAAAAAAAATATTAAAAATCAACGCGATTATTTAGCTTCTTTAAAATTGCACTTTGTTCACCTGAAATTTAATGGGCTATCAAACTGCACACTCAAAAAAAAAACATCTAAATAAGTTTAAGTAAATAAGTTGAAAATCTAGCTAAAGCTTTGCAGATTTGTTATAATTTTTGCACAAAGTTTGAAATGTGGATTTATATTTTTATGATGACTTAATCAGCTGATCACAAGTGGATGTATAAAATGATTTTTATATTAACGACCTCAAACCAGTTTACAATGAAATCTAAATGTGCTCTGTCGAAATGACATTTTAATATACCTTACGTACATATGTACCTTTGTATACAATAAAAGTTTAATAAGAACAATTTTTTGAACATTCATTTGAATAAGACGTTTTTGGGTAGGAAATGACGTTTTTTCACACCAAGAGGGACGTTTTCTCATGCCGAAGACCTGGCAACACTGTTCAGGTGACTCAAGATTGAAATTCGTAAAGCATTTGCCCCAAACACACGATGTAGAGAGCAAAGGTGGCGCCCATCTCGGTACCGCTATTCCGCTCTCAGTGAATTTGACAGAATAGTTGTTTGTATGACGTCACACTTGTGCAACTTGTCTACGTTTACTTGAACATTTTTTTCTTCTTCTTCCATTCTTGCTCGCGTTTCGGCATTTTTCTCTCGCAAATGCACCAGACTGACGTCACACAAAATTTATTCTCAAAAATCCTCTCTGATGGGCGCAATCTTGTATTCTATCATTGCCCCAAACATATGAAATATGTACAGTAGGCCGGGTCAATTTGTATGGGAGATTTTTTCGACTATGCGCGTATAGCACAGAAGAAGTATATGTCCAATTATAAGCAAATTTTCCGAAAAACTCGTGGGTCCAAAATTAATTTACAGTTTGACGAATTGCGAAAATTGTTTTCTTATCATTTGGCTGTAATGCCGTAAAAACGTGCTTAAATTTTGTATAAAAACATGCTGCACTTATGTTTTACTTCAAACTTCCACCAGAGGTCGCAACAGTAAAAATTTTCACATTTCCTTCGAAACTTATTTTCGCAATTTGACAAACTCCAAATTGATGTTACACAAATAGTCTTTCAGCAAATTTTCTTAGAATTACACGTAGACGCCTTCTATGCTATACGCGCATAGTAAAAACAAATTTACCCGCCCTAATGTACAGTTTTTTCATTCTAATTTCTAATCATTTTGAAAGCTTTTTTCAATGCATGATTTTTTGCAACACAAAAACAAATATGTATTAGTAACAAGGAATTTTCATTCCGAAACCCAAACCGAAACCGTAACCGTTTAAAACCGTTTCTTTTTTCAAAACCGAAACCGAAACCGTAACCGTTATCTTGACCTGAAAAGGAACGATACCGAAACCATTTCCATCACAGGTTTCAATCGGTTTCCAGAAATTTACAAAAATAATAAATAAAAATTTCTTTGAAATAAATGATTTATTTAACCAAAATCAGCAACATTTTGCAAAAATTCTTGTTAAGTAGTAAATAAGTATGGCAAGGTAACTTTTCGCAAAAATCTGCTGATGACTTTGTTGTTGTGAATCGATAATCGATTAATTATATTTAAGTAGTTTCTTTCCCGTACGCAATGCGAGATACCGCGTGTGCCCAAAATAGCCCAGAAATCATGCCTGTACTCAACAAAATGGGTAATAGAGAGCGAAAATTCGAGCGTATTCGATCGTAAGTGTATTCTTCTTCCTGCCCGAAACAGCCCGAAATTTTCTCCGAGTAAAAATGGATAAAGTGTCAAAGTGCATATCAGCTGTATTGTATTTACATGTTGCCTGCATTTACTTGGTGCTTTTAAGGAAAAGTGAATGGCCTGTTGATGTATTTTCAATCTATGTACTTAAAATCAAATTTGTGAAACCAAAATTCAATTTCCAAGTGTTTGCATTTAATACCATGTTCTGACCGACAACCAAAACATTTTTCCTTCATTTTCATTTCATTTACAACCTTTAACTTTCATTCTTATTTTGCTTTGGCCAGGCAATTAACAATAAATCCGAAATGGCGTATTAAAGATGATAAAATATGACTTCCACTTCGATAAATAATCGAAAAAAAAAGTTTTAGCAACGAAAACATGTTTCCGATGTCGGTCAGAACATGGTATAAGTGACAAAAACAAGAAAAACGTGAATCAGCTGTTTCTCGACTTGTGGGCACGAAATGTGGGTTTTTGCGTTTCCGTACTTCTGAACTTTGTTCCATTTTTGAAAGAAAATGTTTCTCTTATTCTCTAATTACCAAATCCGGTCCGGATTGTTAGGGAAAGAACCTAGTGTTGATATTATCAGTGAACTGTAATTTTCGATTTTCTTTTCTCAACGTTTAAGACATTGTGATTTAAATAATATCAACAAAATTTCTGTGAAAAACCGAAACCGAAACCAAAACCGAAACCGAAACACTTGGCAAAACCGAAACCCAAACCGGAACGTTATTTTGAATCGGTTTCATTCCTTGATTAGTAATAACAGAAATTCCAAAAACACAATTGGTGACGACGTAAGGGTGACAGTGTCACAATCGATGGACTGGTCCACTTCCATATGCCTTTTTTCAACTGTGAAATTTTTTTATTAAAGTATTTATGTCTACATACATTTTTTTACTATGTATACGCTCGGAAGAAAAAATAAACAATTAAAATCATAAACCAAAGTTGAAAAGAAAAACTTCCGAAAGCCACAACAATTGCTGCGGCAGCAACTGAAATAACAAGCAACAGAAAACAACAGCCAAATGGTGAAAAATACACACACACTTTTTAAACTGCCAACAATCACAGTCAAAACAGCCAACGGCGAGGTGAGTAGAAATATGAACAACTCAGAGCAAACAAATACAAATAGTGGAACAGGCTAGCATTAGTTCATTTTTGCAATGTATTTTTTTTTTTTTTTTTTTGCACGCGATTCATAGAAATGGAGAGCAAACGCAACACTGTTCAAGTGTGAACGAAGCAGCAGTGGGCATTTAGAATAATTGTAACTATGAACGCGGTTGCCGTTATGGCCGAAATGTACCATTTTTGGTACATAACTTGCAGAATTTGTACACTGAGAGAAAAAGCGCGTTGCTATATTAAGAAAAATGTTACAAATTCTCTGACGAAAATAACGCATAGTAAAAATGATCTTTTTTTTTTGATTATCTTTTTAAAAATTAATAATGTCATAACACGCACGCGTGCTGTAGTGTTGATTCAAACTCAACACTTAAAAGTACATTAACGTGTCTGGCTGTAGCTGAGTTCGCAAAGAAGCTTGCCGAAATTTGTTAATTTCTGAGGGTCAGGGTTCAAATCTCATTGCAGGTAGCATGGAAATTAATTTTTTTTTTTTTTTATCTTAATTATGAAAAAGCTCCGTGAAGTGCATTTGCTACAAGTTGGGTTGGTGCTCTTTCATATGCGTATTTTTTTATTACTCAACACGGTTTTTTTTTTAATCTAACATTTTTTTCTCTCAGTGTACATTTTGGAAATGTGGTAAAATGAGATAACTATTACCTATCCTATTTATAATTCAAGTCTTCGTGTGAAGGCCAACGTACATAGCAATCACAAAAATCTGCTATTACGGCAACACGTTGTCTAAAGAGCGTGTCAGACGACTTGGCAATATTTCCAACTTTTCCACGCAATTCGCTGTCAAATTGAGGAAAAGAAATTTTACTTCCACATGTGAACAGCCAGAAACACCTTTCTGTCACTTTTCAGAAGTCAGTTTCAGAAATTAAAGCTGCAAGTTGTGATTACAACTAAAAGCACGCAAATCGACTAGCAATCTACAATTCGCATTTCGGAAATAAAAAAAAAAACCTCTTTCTATGAAATTTCTCAATTTGACAGCCTTTTCGAAATATATTGCATTGCCACGTCTGACACGCTCTTAACTCAGGTAATTGCAAAGGCATCGCTGCATAAGCAGATAGCCATTTCACGGGTTTCTTGACATTCAAGAAAAATCCAAGGCCATGACATGTAGTTGTTCCTAATACATATAATACCTACATGGATCATAAGCGTGTTGAAACCAGAACTATAATATCGGAACTAGGGGGCGTTAGGCATGAGATCCTGGAAAAACAAAGGACTTTACGTATCTACGTGTTGGGATGCAATGAAGACAATATTGCCTCTAGATTGCAGGCAGCCTTAAAACTGGCTGAGAGTCTTCGAAGATTGAGCTATCGCAAAAAGCCAAGTATTCAGGGGTAAACTGAAAGTCACATCTCATAGCTGTTAATAACTAGACAGTCAGAGGCTTCACGGACGTTTTGGCCATTCAATACAGTGACAAAGCCGATTATTACATATTAAGCACTGTCTTGGAAGAGCCGTGCGCAATGAGGCTTGCTGGGGCGCTTTGTGTCTCAGCAACTTAGTGAACGAAGTCGGGACCTTCAAGGGCTCTTGATGGTTTTACAACTAATCTGTGCGGATCCTGTCATCAAACACACAGGCAAAATGCTACCGAAATTATACTTCCAGAAGCACCACAAGATAATGTTTTCTGAAGGGTGCACTTGCGGTTACGAGGCATTTACGCGTTTCCATGAATACCCATAACATCTTTCTGTTTTATCAAAATGTAAACACACTGATCTCGTTCAACTTTTGTTGCCTGCGGAAATGCTGTTGGTAAGCAACTTACAGGCGATTTCTCAGGCGATGCTGAATCGCTAAGAAAATAGCCTCATGTAAATCCAGCTTTATCCTTCATGAATTTAAGTAATCGGTGTCGTTTCACGTACACGAATATGACTGTGTGTCACACATAACTGCACAACTAAGAAATCTTCTACAAGGACATGACTTTTGAACCCGATGAGAAATTGAATGGCCAAGACACTTCGCTAATGGCTTAGTGTTGATGATATGAAGTACGAGTAACCTCCTAACATTTACCGATATTTCCCAGACAAACTTAATATTATTTGCAACTGAAGCGTAAGAAATTTCAAGGCAAATTATCATAATTCTTTTGAAAGCCTGACAACTTTTAAATTCGGCTTGAAATAATAGCAAAAGCTAGAATTATGAAGCAAAAAATCGAAAAAGGGAAACCAAATAATTATTATATGTATATGTATGTAGATATTGGCTTGTCTGGAAAGGAAATTGCCTACTGTTTTTATTATTTATTTTTATTTTTTTGTTTAACTTTTCATTCGGGTTGCTTTTGTTTTAATTCTTCTGCCCTATATTATTTTTAATGCTCTTAACTCTTTTTCGCTTTTAATACTCTTAATTTAAAGCGGATTCTTCCTTTAAATTTTTTTCGCATTCCACCGTCAGCTTGAACACCTTTTTCGATGCGTTGCCTGCCTGTTGAACACAAATAAATTATGGCAGGCAGTGAGCTGAAAGCTCACTGAAGAGTAAAAAATGCAAATTAATAAAACCAGCTTGAGAAAGCCAAATGGGGTAAAATGGAACGCTGCGAACGCCGGCGACCACCGCGTTTAAGGCTCAATCTGCGGGTTATACCCTCAATGGGAGCAAGGATATATTGACCGGATTGATGACTGAGTAATATTTGCTTCAAATATAGCTACTGTTTTATGATGGATTTTCCTTTTTTTCTATTATATGTATGTACTATGTATTTATATACATATGTATGTGGTAAAAGGTATTTCGAAATTCTCACGTCTTTATGCATTTATAACGGGTGATTTTTTTGAGGTTAGGATTTTCATGCATTAGTATTTGACAGATCACGTGGGATTTCAGACATGGTGTCAAAGAGAAAGATGCTCAGTATGCTTTGACATTTCATCATGAATAGACTTACTAACGAGCAACGCTTGAAAATCATTGAATTTTATTACCAAAATCAGTGTTCGGTTCGAAATGTGTTTCGCGCGTCCGATTTATGGTCTACATAATCGACCAAGTGAGCAAACAATTAATGCGATTGTGACCAAGTTTCGCACTCAGTTTACTTTATTGGACATTAAACCAACCACACGAATGCGTACAGAAGAGAATATTGCGTCTGTTTCTGAGAGTGTTGCTGAAGACCGTGAAATGTCGATTCGTCGCCGTTCGCAGCAATTGGGTTTGCGAAACACATTTCGAACCGAACACTGATTTTGGTAATAAAATTCAATGATTTGCAAGCGTTGCTCGTTAGTAAGTCTATTCATGATGAAATGTCAAAGCATACTGAGCATCTTTCTCTTTGACACCATGTCTGAAATCCCACGTGATCTGTCAAATACTAATGCATGAAAATCCTAACCTCAAAAAAATCACCCGTTACTAACATTCATTAAAAATTCATCAAGTCGCGAAAATATAAATAAACATTAATATTACGATTATTATAATATTGTGGTGAAGAAAAACGAAAAAAATGCGTGGGTTCAGAGATTTAAATAGCAAGCAGCAACCGCAATAAAATTGTTTGTTAAGAAATAAGGCAAAAAATGGCAACGAAAGTAAACAGATGCAAATCCATGCAAAAAGGATAATAAGTATGTATAATAATTATAATTAAAGCCTGCTGCGGCACATTAAGAAAGTTGTCGGCCAAGCAAGGACACGATCCGGCACATATTGATTGAAGATGAGTTTTTCAGCGAAAATGTAAAAAAAATTAAAAGTTTTCATTTTCAATAGGCTATGATGAGGTATTAACTGAATAACTGAATATTAACTGAAATTGCAAAGGTGGCTGCGTGTTGACGCCAAGTAAGGTGCATTGCTCTCAAAAATAAATTTTAATATTAATTTCGTCTGCATCAACCTGCTACATCGCCAAACAAAAACAAGAGCTGCAAAACGCTTAAAAACGCAGCTGCACTGAATTCCCAAATCAAAGTGAATGGGCCCGTTATAGTAAAGCGACTATTTTGCACATCACGCCCTTTCATCTGTGCCCATGTATGTACATATATATGTCCGTTCTTATGTACATACATACATACATATGTGTATGTAGGTATATCCACTAAGGTTGTCCTCATTGGCAAACCATTTGAATTTTTAGCACTCATTGCTTGTCGGCGAATACTTAAAGTTTACATTTTACATAAATAATATCGGTAATTTTATACATATGTATATGTATGCACATGCGGGCAAATCTCCGGAACGTTAAAAAATTTTTAATTTCAAATTCAACCAACAAAAATAAGTTTTACTCAAACTGCTTGAAGTCCATTGAGGAAAGGATAAATTCTTGAGTGATTCATTTTCCTTAAATTATAAACGAGTCATGAGTAAAAAACGATCATTTTCGAAAAGTTAAAGTTACCGAGATTTTTTTTGGTTTTTGTCCGATTTCGAAAATTTTCAAGACGGTGCTTAAAAATGTGATGCGAAATATGGGTATCAAATTTGGTATAGAGCGGTGAAGTGTTTTCGACACATACATATTTGACATAAGCGGCGAGCTACGCACCATTTTCGAAAATTTTACGAAAAAGTAATCTACCATTTTAGACCAAAATTGTTTCCAAAAAACAGATTTTGCTGAAACTTCAATTTTAAATATTAGATACTTTCTTGAGAACTACGAGCAACAAATTTCAAATCGTTACAGTTTATTTCAAATACACGCACACACACATACTTATTTTTCCCAACGTTTAGTTCATTTTCTAATATAAGAATTACTATTTGGCATGATTTTTGAATGTCTGCGTTTTGCGCTGAAGGAGTTACATACACTCAAAGTAACACGTCAAAGTTAATATCACAAGACTTAAATTGTTTATAAAAACAAGTAATTTTTAGCAAAAAAAAACCGACTTTAACTCCCATAAAAAAAAAAATATATATATATATCTCATGATCCACTGATCGGATCTCAACCAGATTAGTATGGTACCACCTCTGAGACACTACCTTTTCGATGCAAAAAGAATTATCGAAATCGGTTGATGTGGTTCAAAGTTATGCGGTAACATACATAGAAAAAAAAAAAAAAAAAAAAAATATTCCGACGAACTGATAACCTCCTCCTTTTTTGGAAGTCGGTTAATAAAAATGGATTCTATACATACATATCTATAATAAAATTTTTACAGGCCGATGCCTGTACTTTATAGATATTAAAGAAAAATTAAAAAATCTAAAAATTTTTTGAATTTTTTTCTGTCTGTTTGAACGCGCATAACTCAAAAACTAACGCATGGAATCGAACACAGTTTATGCCGATGTATTTCTTGAGATCTAGTTTGAAATATAGAAGAAAAATAATAGAGAGTTGCCACCTGTTTGAAAATTCCAGTTTAGGTAAATTTATGAGATAAACTAAATATTGCAATATGGCTATCAAAATAAAGCGGTTTAAGAAGGCTTACAGCTGAAAAGATTTTTGTTGAAGGTTGCCACCTGTTGAAAATTTTAATTTGATTTAATTAATAAGATCAATTGAATATTGCAAAATGGGTATCAAACTAAAGGGCTTTAGGAAAGTTTACTGCCTAAAATATTTTTTAAGAGGGTTGCCACCTGTTTGAAAGATTGTATTCATTTAAATTAATAAAATAAATAAAAAATCACGATACTGGTGTTAAACTAAAGGGGTTTAAGAAAGTTTACTGCCGCGAATATTTTTGAAGCGGGTTGCCACCTATTCAGTTGAATTGATAAGATAAGTTAAATATTGAATTAGTACACCTTTGAAGAAATTGCATGATATGTCGACTCGAGTTATAAGATTATACGCTAAATTTCCGATACTCTACCTACGTACTTTCTAAATACCTTCGACAATATATTAACTAATACCCAACTCTATAAAAAAAAAATAAAGAATGCTTGCATATGTGTTTTATTCTTTCTGTTTACTCCTTTAAATCTAAAGAAAAACTCAATGCAGAACTATTCACTAAAAAACATGCGCATGAGGACACCCTTAGTACCACACAATACCACAAACAAGCTCGAGTATACATACATAAGTACATACATACATACATCTTTTTTGTTATTAAAATTTCAACCACAACGCGTAGGTGGCGCACGGCCGCACCTTTGGCGACTCCGCCAAAGAAATTTCCGCAGAATTTCAATTGAAATTTTCACATGAATTTTTGTTAGTTTTTCCATCGCGTCTCCCTTTATCCATGAACGGCAGCTAGGCGCAGCAAGTTATATGCGTTGCATTTTACTGTAGGTTGCAAAAATAAATTTTAGTTACCAGCTGTCGCCAAGAGAGTAATGCGCATGCACATGCGCAAACACACGTTGACGTTAATATTTTTCTTTGGCGGCAAAAACTTTTTGGCTTATGAAAAGCCCAGGAATTACCTGTTAACTTGGCTTTTGCCAAAAGAAAATGTTTATTCCACACTTTGTTGTTGTTGTTTTTGTTCGACCAATGTCAGGTAATATTCACCGCATGTCGCACAAAAGCCAATGCATACTCGCACTGGTACATTTGTACATATATGCCTTTGGAAATTTTGCTTGCAATGTAATATTTACGCACATACTAACAAAAACACCAAAGTGCGAAAAGCTCTTTGTACCCGCTTTGGTAGTTTATTGCCTCTATTTCATGCGGTGGTTCTCATTATTGCCAAATTTTAAAGGGGCATAACATAAATTCCCCTCTTCTCCCAAAAAGGTAGAAAAATAATATTTGTTATCGTTGTGAAACGTATTAAAATGTTAAATTAAATCTCTCGTGTTAATATTATGTATCGTTATTTAGGCGAAGTTATCAAGGCAATAGGCAGCGCTGCTCGCTGTATAAACATTTTCGCGGCAGGAATGTGCAAAATGCATATACTTAAATACATACCATACAATCCTATGTACATAAGTGGAAATCTTAGTTTTCGTGGTGACAAGCTTTAATGGATGTGAGGTTCCAAAATGTTCATGGAACCAATGGTTCTGTGCCGCTAAACTGTTTATACGGAAAATAGCGCTATTCAACCATTGCCTTGATAACTTCCCCTAAATAACGATATACATATATGTACAACGCAGCATAAAGAAGTCCAGGAAGCATTATAACATAGCATGTAAATTTTTATTTATTTATTTAGTCTACGGAAAAATGTTTTCTTACAGACAGTTGATATAAAAAGATTTAGATATTTAAGTATGTATGATATATTACAGAGTGAACTAATTATACGTATTAACTTGTAAAGATAATAATGATATACAATAGCAATTTGGGTAGCTGGCGAGGCCTAGTCTCCAGTCTACTTTTGTGTGCGGCGGGCGGAAAGTCCTAGTTTCCGCTCCGCGCTATAGACAAACTGTTGGGCGTGGTCGGAAAGGCCGAGTTTCCGATCCCTGCTCGTAAGGTCCTACGCGGTCGCGAAAATATACGAAGCCGTTAAAATTGTACTAAGCAGTCATAGATATTGTGTAATTTTTTCGTTCACGGTTACAGATATCAGTTTATTTAGCTAACTTGTTGAGCAAAGTTTTCTTTATTATAAAAAGCGATTCAGATGTGTCGAAGCAATCATAATGTTTGTTAAAATCTTGGCATAAACACCGAAAAGCATCAGCCATTTCAAAGTTTGATTTACAAATACTCAACACAATAGGTTTAAAATGTCTCGTGGGTCTTGAGGGAATACAAAAATTTCTCTTACTCAGTAAAAAGAGACTACTGACCATCCCGTTCATTAATTTAATTAAAAAAACGAACAGAAGAAATAAATAGTAAAAAAAATAACGGAACCGATTTCCAAATATCTCGACTCCAGCGCCATCTGTTGGATTAATTCAACTTTCATGTTGCTTTTTCATCGGGTTCTTAGGAAAATCGGTTAAAAATCTGTTGCTAGATTTAACCCAAACATACATACTTACATACGTACATACATACATACAAAGCAAGTTAAATAAAAGCTGGAAAAATGAAGGAAGGTAGAGAAAAAAATTGCGCTACCATTTTTCTTCGTAAAAAGAGCGAGTAAGTAATTTGTTTATTCATTTTAAAAAGCCATTTGACTAAGCAAAAGCATAGCTCGCATAATTCAGTCTACGGCTTCAGTAGCTCGCTGCTTTCTACGAGTATAACTTGGAATTTAAGCGCATTTAGTTTTCATCTCCTCTTTGGAATACTAGCTAGAACACGCTTTGTTTTCATCAAGCAGCTTACTCGCGTTGATGGGTACACTTTGCCAAAGTGCACTCAGCCAGCCGAGAATGTTTAATTTTTTTGTTTGAATCAGTAGATACTATTTTTGTAGGTAGAGGAGAGAATCGCCTAGCAGCTCTAATGGTGAGATTTTTGGAACATTCATTGTCACTAATTCTTTTTCAGAGATTCAGTGGGCAACTTTTTTTAATTTCAAAGTAAAAGCAATTATTAAATTTATGTAGATATGTATGTATAGTGAACATTTCAAATACAATCGCTTACTTTAAATTACACAGAGGCAGCCATTGCATGGATTTGTAACGAGATCTGCACCGTTGCTCTTACTTCTCACCGCCAAATTTCATAACGTTTTTGTGTGCACACAATACAACAATGTAGTGCTTTATGCGTTACTTTTTGTTTGAAGAAATTTACCCTTTTTCATTCAAATCTACGGCTTTTTTCACGCAACAAAAAAAAAAAAAACGCCAACAACACGTAAAGTAAAGCGGCAAAAAAGTGCGAGGGAAGTAATAAAGCAGTAAAACTGCGCCGCGCATACACCTGCTCTCAAATACACATACATACATACAACACTCACCTTTATAAATATGCATGTTTTCATACTTATTTACGCAGGAAATGCATCAACAAACTCACTGCGCTCTGAAAATAACAAAATTAAAAGCAAACAAAAAATAAAAATAAAAATTAAAAATAAAAAACAAAAATCGAGCATTCCAAAGGCCAAAGCGGAAAATAATAACAAACCACATTTCTCATTATTTTTACATAAAAATCCATTCATTCACACAATTTCGCCAGTTTTTTACACACATACTCAAACATACATATAAACTGTGTGCAAAAGTAAATAGTAAACACGGAAAACAACATTGGCACATCAAAACAAACTGACACAGCAAAGAAAACACATAGAAATGCAAAGCAAAAAAAAATGCGAATTTGCATACAAAGGTGGATGTATACTATATGTAGGTCTCTTCAAAATGGCAAAAAATTTTAAATTTTTTATTTAAGTTAAAATGCAACGCATATCAAATGACTTTTATTCAGACATTTTTAATTTAAAAGTAACGCGTATCAAATATTTTTTTTTTTTTTTGTTAGTGAAATTGGTAGTTACTGAAACTATACGATTTTCTTGTAATTAATAAAAATATTATTAGTATAATTGTGAATACACTTGGCAGCGTCAGTGGAGAGTGTATTCGGTTATCGAATAAACCGGATTTCTTTTATCGAACGAAAAAATAGTTTTGAAGTTTTCGAAGTTTTCAGGGCTTTTGCCAGTTTAGGAGAAACCCCTAAATAGTTTTAAAACTATATCCTAGGTTATTTGGGGATGCATAGTATATCGTCTTTGATTCCAATAAATGAATATTTACCGCTTAAACGCCAATTAGTGATGTACACTTTTACTCCACCCCCGAAGAAACTTTCTTATTGTAGAACTACAGTCGGAGGTTTGCCGTTGTCTGCCGAGCGGCGACCGCTATTTTTGATGTTGCTGCGACCAGAAATTGAACCATGAGCCTCCCGAGTGGCAGTCGGCATATCTAAGCACTCGGCCACGAGGGAAAGATCACTCACTACTCTAATCGGAAAAAAAAACTCAGAAAATGCAATAAAGTGTTGAAAAAGTTAAAATAGGACCGAACATGAATTTTCACTGATTTTTATTTGGTTTACCTATGATTACGGTGACCATATTTATGAGAGCCGAATTCGGGAAAAAAAATAAATTTGCAAATTTTTTCCAAACTGTTTCCCCTGAAACAGTATTCTTACAGTAACATCGCAAATTTGTAGGATAATTTTCTCGAGATTTTTACCCCGTGAAATTTGTTAAAAAAAATCGTTTAATTTTAGTACAATAAAGTGGAATTTTAAGTCCGTATGGCTTACGACTAATTCTTGGCAATTTTTTTTTTTTTTTTGTTGACAGCGCACAGAAAAAAGTCATGACGGCAGTTGATAAAAAAAAACGGTTGGACTTAGAGGGGGGAAAGTAAAACTCATAAATACCAAATTTCAAATTATTTACTCACCCCACTTCTTCACGAACGAAACATTTTCAAAAAAATACGGGAATGGGCGCGATGCCGACTAATCAGTTTAGTTGCCATTAGCGATTAACCCATTAAAGAAAGTGTTTCTTTTTCAACTGTATTCAATTATTTAAATGTAGTAGAATAATCAGTTGAAGTTATGTATCCTTTATTTGGTACATTCCTATTTTCTTACCAAAAATTTACTTTGAAATGTAGATGCTAAAGTAAAAAAAGTGTGAGTACCGGTCCGTCAGGTCTTGAAATTAGACGAATGTTTTAGAGAATTTTATGTAGTTTTCGAATATAAAATTTGATATTTGCGCAAGACTTTGCAAATATATGTAATTTTTAATTTTCTTAATTTTAGATTTTCAGCTTTTTCATAATTTCGTGAAAACCATTTTTCGAAAAATAAAAAAATCTCACCAAATATTGGGAAAAAAGCGACTATTTACACCTAAGTCATTTTATAGTATAACCATTGTTTTCTGATAGTGGAAAGCAGCAAACCAAAATTAGCCAAAATTCCATCACATTTAATGACTGGGCCCATATTTTTTGTGAGTTTTGGACGTTATAGTGATCCAATCTTCCCCATATTTTATAGTTAAGTATAAAATATAATGAAATAAAGACTAAAAACTAAATTTCATCGATATCGGATGAAATTTAATGTTTCCGCCCCCAAGAATAGAGGGTGTGGCAATTATTCCATCTTTACAAGATTTTAATAATAATTCTATATTTCTAGGTAAAACAAGAGCAAATGTCAAGTTTCAGTGAAATCGGTGCAGGTGTACTATTATTTCCACCTGCCTTCATATAGTCGAAACACTGTGCGGCGTTACGCATTTTTTTCATACAAAGTAAGTAAGTTTTGAGAAGAGGAGCAAATGAGCAGCACTTCCCCCTCGCACTTTATTATACTAAATTTTAATGAGCTGCAAAACTGCAAACCAAATTTTTTTCTAGAGATTCCAATTAAAATGATTGACATTTTGGTAAAACATTGCAGAAATAATTTTTATAGTTTTTTGCACAAAGTAGGGAATTTGGTATTAAAAGGTTTTTGTTAGGAAAGGAGCTTTATTTTCATGAAATAAATAATAAATATTAAATAAACTAAAGAAAAATAGCGAAAACTTACTAAAATGTCGAGTTCTAATTTCTATTTTGGCCACGGTACGTATTCCTCGATTCGAATCATAAGGCATTTAGATTAGAAAATAACAACAGTTTATAAAGAAAATTACGATCATATACAAACATCACTTAAAACTCGTTCATAGACATGCCATTTTAATGAGCTGATAGATAAGGCGTCGCAACACCGAATACCGAATAGAGGGCATTAAAAGAAATACAGAACATTTGGCGTCCCGTATAAAATAAATAAATTACCAGGACAATGGGTCAAAAAAGAGGACGGCCCCGAATCGTACAGGGCGGATGGTCACCGTACCTATGATTAAAAAAAAAAAAAATATTTTCACTTATTTTACTTTGCTCTTTTCTAAATAAAAGCTGACTTTTCTCTGTTAATAGTTTTATTGTAATTTTTGGTCATGACTTCATACCAACATAAGCATTTTCTTTGTATGAAAAACCGGTTTTGGAAAAAGCCGAATAATTGAACACTCTAATACATACACACATAAAAATGAAGCGTATACTCTTGACAGTATGTGAGAATTTTGGAAATAGCCATGGCGAAGATGTTCCATAGTTTAAAGGGTTTAAAGCAAAAAAGATGAAACTATTTGTTGTAATTTATAATGCGATACTTTACTAACTAACAAGTCTCTTCTTTCTTTCTTCCTCTAATTCAGCAAAACTTTGAAACCGTTCAGTTCTATTCACTTATTGAATTATTCACGTTTTGGTAATATTCTCTCGTTTATATGTATGTATGTTCATACATATGTAAGAAACTAGATTTTTTTTTTTACTTTTTTAAGCTGGTAAAATTTCAGAATTTGTGCAAAAGTGGGTGTCTATGTATGCTAATGAAATATCCACTGCAGCTGCCGCAGATTCATTAACCTAAAATTGTGCAACCGCATAATTTTTCAAATTAGTTTAACCACAAAAAACTTAAAAAGAATCGCCAGATGAAAATGTTGCCACTTCATTTGCAGTGCTGTCAAAACCAAATTTTCATACCAACACCCAGGAAGGACTGCTGCATTTAGAAACGACAGGGACGTGTGCAGTTAAGGGTCAAAAATCGAATAATGCCACGGGGCTAATTGCTAAGAAAAGAAAACCTCACAGAAAGAAGCAGCAACAGAATTGATTATTAAAACGGAACTTAAAATAATGAAATATTAGAAGAGCGAAGTCCACATGGAAAGGGCAACTGCGAATACATATTCAAGCAGCTACACAAAGAAGTATACCAAAAAGGAACCTACACGTATTCACCAGCAATCTACAACGAAATCATTCGCAGCGAAATTTGGTTTGGTTCCTTTCTTTGCGAGCGCATAAATTTCGATTCATACCCCGAAGCTCTTTTCTTCATCTGCACTTAGCGAATCCGACCCTTTCGCCTTTCGACGGTCATCAGCGGTAGGGCACATTAAAGCGCCATTCGAGGTTAAGCGCCGCGATTTATGCCTCAATGGCAAACAAACGCGGCTTAAAATAAGAAAATGAGGAAACAAAAAAGAAATCAGTAAAGGCGAAGAATTGATGCAAAGTTTTTAATTTCATTAAGAAGTGCTGAGGTCGTACGAAAGACGCTAATAAAATAATTTGGGAAAGGGAATGATGGGGGGGGGGGGGGGGGG
>NW_023458557.1:101052383-101127853 GCF_013731165.1 Rhagoletis pomonella
TATGTATGCATGCATGCATACATACATACATACATACATACACATATACATGTCCAAACTGCGAGGGAAGGAGTAGAAAGGAAAGAACGGAGCGATAAAAGCAAGTGATTGAAAATTGGCAAAGGTTGGAAAGGCAATAGCCGCGGCGTACTCCCGCTGATTGTGTAGCAATAAACTGGTGAAAGTAAGTAGATGAGCGAACAGAATGAAAGGAAAACGCTGGTAACAAGAAAAGTTTTTAATTTCGCTCCTCGATGCGCCAATTTCTGCATTCAATTTGGAATTAATTAATTTTCAATGTAAAATCCTTCTGAAACAAAACATAAAAGGTGTTGCCTCGGCAGGCACATACATAAATACATACATACATACATACATAAGTCTATACAAAGAACAACATTCGAATTAGAAAAAAAGGAAAGCTAAGGACTGCCTTTTTGTAGGGACTTGATGGCAGTGATTAAGAGCAAAATGTGTGTAAAATGAAAAAAAAAAAATCAAATAAAAATTATAAAGACTGAAAAGCCCGGGAATGCACGAGAAAGACGGCAGGGACGCAGAAAGTAAAGTGTTATAAAAAGTAAGTGAAATTCTAGGCAAAAAGACATGCAAAAAAGTTTATTACCAGGATTAGTAGCTTGCGTTGTTGGCTAGACCAGTGAGGTGCGTTAAAATATCTGAAAGGCAGTCACCTGAGAGTTGTGAAGTACATAATAATTTGCTTGCTAAAAAATATAAGAGCGTGGGAAATCCGATCAAGAGTGCAAGCAGACTAATCGGAGCAGAAAGAGAGAAAACAACTTAGAGATGGGTAATTGGCAAGAATGATAGATAGACGTCATCGTAGAGTTGACAACTGAGAGCGGCGAGAATGAGGGCGACTAGTGATGTGCTGAATTGTCCCCAATACTCGGTACCCAATACTTAAAAAAGATTTCGGTACCCTATACTTCCTTTTCGGTTTCCGATACCGATTATTTACATTAAACCCTCGCCATTATATGCATTTCAGGTTTAGAAAAAACTTTCATTACTAATTTATATGATATCGGCTAAAACACTTGAACTTATCGCCACAGAAAAATATTATTTTATCAGTTTTAACCTTAGTCGATCCAAGGTTCAAGAAAAATGTTTTGACGGATGAAGAAGCTTTTCAGGGGGGAGATCTAACCAGTTAGCGACAAGTTTCGGATCGAAATCGTACTTGTTGGTGTAACAATATTTCATATCATACGTCAACAAACCCGATACCGATTCGAAAATTGTCGCTAACTGGTTATAGAATCTGCCCCTATGCCTCCAAAAATGATATCGTCCGATTCAGCTGGAACAAAAATGCTTCAAACAAGTGAGAGTTTCTCTGCGTTATGGCCTGGAACCGACATATATACATCTTTCATTTGAATCAGTATTAAAAGCTCTATTGGCTCTATTGGCGAGTCTCCCCTGAGCCGTTTTTTTCCATATCTTTGGCCTGTGTGCGCTTTTATTTGAAATCTAAATGTTTTGGTACCGAGTATCGAGAGTAATGGATACATTTTAAATCGTTACCGAATATCGATCAATACTTGAAAGTATTGACTGAGCACATCACTACTGCTGTCTTCTCTACTATGACGTCACCAAAACAGCTGATTCTGTCAAAATCACTGCGAGCCGAGTAGCGGTATCGTCATCGGCGCCACCTCTGTATTCTCTCCACCGTGGGTAATTGGTATTTACTACGAACGAAGCGATTATGGAAAGACGCATAATTATATGAAAATGAGTGTAAACAATTAAAAGATGAATAGTAGTTTTGAGGGCATACATATTTAAGACTATTCACATAACATACATATCGCACACGATTTTCAAAAGTGACACAACTCAAAATTACACGTTGGTCAGAAAATGCACATGCTCATCATATGGGCGAGGAAAAATGTATCCTAGGTTTTTTCAACAAATTATAACAAACATTTGCTCACAATTTTGCTAAAACATTATTAAAAGCCCTGCGTACATTTTTAGTTCATAATTTCAAAAATGCCAAATTTTGTGTGGTTTCACTTTTGAATTTCGCGTGCGATATTCACATTAGGCTTATGGCTTTTCAACTTTTTTGGAAAAACTATATCTACATGCATGCTATCATGCAATGAGTTTGTATATATAAAATCCGGTTATGATCTCAATTTAAGACAAATTTTTCAAAAAAACCTCCAGCTGAAATCCTATTGAAAAGTTTGAACCCACTTATAATACGATGAACGAGTGATATTGGCGACGATCCACTAATTGCCAATAGTTTTAAATACTGACAAAATTTAGAGAATGACATTTCGTTATTTTAATCTGTATAATTTTTTAAGAGCAGCATCGAACTCAAGTGCCAGACTTCCTGTTCTGCAAGTGTCGGACTATGTACATTCCTGTCAGTCAGTCTTTACATGTGCAAACCTCAAATATGAAAACTGAAACGGTCCTTAGACTTATGAATCCACAAACACACCACATGCAAACACATTTGGCTCGCGTTGTGAAAGCAAATCAAATCATACAACAATAATTTCCCACCTCCCGCTTTCTCTGCATTAATCACACTTTATCTCAAATTTGGAATTTGGCATAACTTAAATAACATTTTGGAATCCTTTAAGTCAGCAAATAAAATACCAATCTTCCCAGTAAACCTGCAAGGTAAGCACGTATACTAAGCGGTGTGATGACAGTAAAATATGAAAAATGGCTTACAATCGAAAACGGTTACAAAGCCAAGCAGATTATAGATGGTAAAAAGGCTTAAATACAAAATGAGCAAGGAGCAACGAAACCGGCATGAAAGGTCAATTGCTAAGCAGAAATATTTACATCCAAACTCGAGCATAAAATATTTAAATATTTAAGCTGGAAATCTGGTATATGTATATGTATGTATGTATGTATGTATGTATGTATGTACATTAATAAAATATCATGTTCTCAAATGTAAGTTTACCATTAAATAGCTTCCTAAACTGAGAAGGCACTCGTAAAACGAAACGAATTTTGTAAAATTTTGAAGCAGCAACCTAACCAGATGACTTCACAGTAAAGGCGCAAGCTGCAGTCTGTCAAAGGGAAAACGTCGACAAATATCCAAGTCAACCTCAAAGCCAGCTCGTCAGTCATAACTACGACGCATTGCTACTAAGCTGCCAGCTATGTATAAAGAGATGCCCACAATAAATTGGATGAGAACCAAGCATTTAAGCTAACAAGCGTGCACACATTCTTGCTTTGTAGGAGTAGACAGCTGAAAATACTTATACGGTCGTCGTGGTTTATGCATCCGTTTTTCAATTTCATTGCGTAATTCGAAGCTAATCCTTTAATTTAATATTTCATTTTAAATGCAAGGAAACCTGTAGCATGTACACATAGGTACACATAGAAGTACATACAGTGACTCAAACAAATGACCACGTGTTGGTTTTTTTTTAATATTCGTAATATTTTTCCAGCTAAATTTTTTTTGTTATTTTCATATAAAAATATCGTCTAAACTTTAACTAAAACTACAGTTTCAAACTTTTCACAAAATTTAGGAAAATTCAACAAATTTTCATCAAAATTTCAACTTTTCACTCTGAAAACTTTTGGGTATGCAGTTTTATAGCCCATACGATTTTAGTCTAACGAAGTGCAAGTGTGAAACTAAAAAAAATCGCGTTGATTTTTGAGAATTTATTATTGATTTAGGAAAAAAAAAATCAATTTATTGACCAATTGCGACGTGATCAACATTTGCGCCGCTTTAAAGCACAAGCGGTATGGAATCGTATGCAATTTGTACATAATACTGCCCGTTGCTCCTATCTAGCGAAACGTTGGTGTCCTTGACGCGGGGCTAGATTTTAAGTGGTGACATGGGGGCCCTTTGGGGTTTCCATGTCGGCATGAACTAACAGGGATGCTCCGCATGGGAACCTGTATAGGACTTGTGCTTACGCAGTTTCCGATGTGTCCGTACCAACGAACCCAGGGGGTTTTGCGTTTGCGAGGCTACGGGTGTCACAATCCCGGGTATCCCAGTCAAAAGCTACCAATCCTGAGCGGTCGGAGGCTCAATTGGTAGATTGGCTTTCGAAAGTCATACCTAAGACTTTTAAATAAAAAAGGCTCCGCGAGACGAACAAGGCCAAAAGACAGGCCAAATGCACGTGTAAAATCGTATAGCTGGTAAGGTCTGCAAGGAAGAATGTGGCTCGTCAAGCTGCTCGAGTAGGTGTAGAAACCTGCGAGGGTAGCGAGACGAGCAGAATGGAAGAGGTGAGTCAAGCGACTCGAACAAGGGTTGAAAGTCGATTTCCACTCCGGGAGTGACAGTTCGGGGTGGAATGAGATCAGTAAGTCTTGTGAGATGAGCGCGACGAGCTGGATGATAATGTTAAAAACTGATGGAACTGTGGAAAATGTGGAAAAAATTGTGCGTTTTTCGTAATAACTATGGGGAAAAAAACAAACTTTGGAATGTTCCATAAGTGTTCCATTATTTAATATTTGATACATTTTGTTCTAAATGCTTACTGATCAAGACTTGAGAATTTTCAAAGAAGAAGATTTTATTCAATTTGTAAAGTTATAGTAGCGTACGATAATTCGTTACTGAATATTTCAAAAAGCTGTATAGTTGTCATGCAAATAATCGAAATTAAAAAAATGGCTTTTATGTACAAACGTATATATTCCAGCACAATTTTGATCTTCAATTTAACTTTGAACTCGTCGACTCTCATAAGTTATTTGGAATTACAATTTCACTTACGTTTAACCTCAGGATCACGCATACATTCTAAGAAAAAAAAAAAAACGTCTTGATTCAAAATCAGCAGCCCAACTCGAACAATGAATGAATACAAACAGAAAATAAAGTGAAGAATGAAAATTTGTGAAGCGCGAAAATTAATTTAGGAAAGGATTCCAGCGCCTTTGACGTTTTAACTTTAGCGCCGCTTATGCAGTAACGTTGTGACTAGCACACTCACTAGCTGTCAGCTGGTATGTATTTGACATTTTCTGCTACAAAGCACTGCTCTTATTGATAACAATTTTTCATACACATGTCCCACCATTTTTTGACGTACATACAGCACTTGGGCGTGCACGTATATGCGACTGAAGCAATTGCTCATACCCAAAGATGTCTGTCTACTCGTACATATGTATGTACGTCCATATGCATATACATATATGCATATACATATATGTATGTATATGTGTGTTGTTTTTATTCTTGCGCTCGACTTGCAAAAGTTTGGGCGGAAGAAAATTTCCTCAACAAGTTTTTAGCACACAACTCCCAAAAATTCCATTACTTCCGGCTTTTAAACTGCTGAAGCGAGTTGATGAGAAATGTACAGCTTCCTTTATTCGAGCTGTCAAAAAAAATATATGCATACATATCTAGGTTGTCAGCTGCCTTGACAAAAGTATTTTTCTTTCGCGGACTGCGTGTTATTAACTTTTATTTTTAATTGTTACTAGACATGAGTGCTCCATGGCGTTTATCTCTTTTTTTTTAAGTTAATGTGGCTTAAACGTACGGGTATGTGTCTTGCAATTTATTCTGATGACATACATATAAAAGTGTCGGGCTCAGGCACAGCAAACACGCACAAAGGCCTTTTGACTTTTGAATCTAAGAAAACCTAGGGAGGAGGTCCATACATATATAGGAAAATACGCATGCATATTTTAATGCAAAAAGTGTTTACATATGTACATATTACGACATATGGATGTGTGTACCGCTGCCCTTTGCTAGCACAGCCCTGGGAATCTCTTTCTTTATTCTTTGTTCTTTAAGATTTCATTCGTCATTTCAGTTTGTCATAGCGTGTGCTCATTTTAGGCTCCAACAATTACAACAAACAAACAAAATTCATACTCGGTAGCGTAGCCGGAGGGGCGTATGAAGGGCATATAGCCGCTCCCTTTGACCAAAGAACTGCTCCAAAACCATTTTACCCTTTTCCCTTTAAAAATGTTCCTAGCAATAATGCTTTAATTGTTATAAGACATATTTTTTAACTAACTCGCAGAAGGGCTACTCACAGTCTTCGCTTCTAGAAATGTTCTATCTCAACTTGAAAAATAGTCCCAAGTCATAAGTAAATAGCCAATATGATTTACGAATAAGTCGAAGCTTATTGTTGGCTGTCCAAGAACTTAGGTGTTCGTCTCTTAACTCATTGCTGCCAAAAAGCTCATACCCAGCTATTGTAAAGAAAGCTCCCTTGCAGCACACAGCGACTGTCTTTTGAAGTTTGACAAACATATTTCCCACGCTATTGATAGAGAGTCTGCTCGCCATGCCACTGTTGTATAACTTATAGTAGGTCTGATCATCGAAGTGTAGAACCGGAGGATACCACTTGGGGTGATAGGCCCCACGTTTTATCAAAGATCTGTCTAGGTGGCCAAAATGGCGACAATGCTTTGGGGGTTTTATGATCAACGTGAGACTTTGATGAAATTTTGGCATACAGAATTACCCCTAGATACTTAACATCGAAAGAGATCTGATTTGTAACTCCTGTAATGATGGGAACTAAACTATCCTAACTTCTCCTTCTAATGAGAAGTACAACATTATTTTTTGCTGAGTTAGCGGACAGCCCATTCTCTTCGCACCAAGTGTCACACCATAATCAGTGTTATTTGCGCTTTCCTGCAAACAGCTAAGAGAAAAAAAAATCCTGTAATGAGGCCGGCCTGCCTACGAATGCGCAACTTAACCAGTCTCTCCAGACATTTCAGCATGAAGGACATCATGCTAATAGGCCAGAAGGGTTTTGGGCTAGTATAGTAATTCATCTCAACCTTAAAGATGAAGACAACGTCTACTAGTCTCCATGATTGTGGTATGTAAGTCAGTGCTAGCGACACAATGAAAATTTTCTTCAAAGTCGGCACCAGAAGCTCAATACCTTCTTTGCGTCATCCCTACCGGGGGATTGGAAGCTGTCAAATGATCAAATAGCTTATATTATAGGATCTTCACTCGCCACAGTTCTATCCGAAAAGCAGTTTCACCTAGAACCCGATTTTCAGGGAAGTGAGACTCCAGAAGGACCGAAAGAGTCTTAACCCTTGTCTCCATAATGGAACCATTAGGCCCGCCTTATAATTTTTCTTGAATCACCCCTCAGCTTTTTAAGCTTTTTGTTCCAACAGGAGACAGGAATATGTCACTTGTCACTTATCAGTTGTTAGTCATTAGTTATTAGATAGTCATAAGTCTCTAAACGTCACCCCTTTCCAAAATCCTCGTTACGCCACTGTTGCCATGTGTTTGTGTGTGTGTCGCCCTTAAGAATTTTTTTTGTTTAACATCCCTTTGGGTTATTTGGCTTCCATTTAGAATTCAATTTCAATTCAACGCATTCGACGGTGCATAGTATACCTTTTTTGCGATTTTTTCTTTTACCATTTTTCTATTGTTTTGCTCTCACAGCCAAGCACACTCCTTGCTTTGACTTTACTTATCGGCTGATTGTCATTAAAATTGAAAAGTAAACTTCTTACTCCTACACACCTGCAAATGTATTTGCGTTTTCTATGTATTTAAATGTACTTTGATAACATAGTATTTTGTTTAGGATAACCTTCGATTTGAGTAAAAATGTTTTTTTTGGTTTTTTTTTTTCTAATATAAGTTTCAGGCATAAAATATATACATAATTTTAGCTACACTAATTGAAATTCCTGGCGTGCTTTAAAATTGTAGCTGCACGACATTTATTAACAGAGAATTTATAAATTTCGCTACAAGGATAAATAAAGCGACGCTTTGCAAATGTCAAACCCAGTTCATCTTTTGACAATTTTTGAATACCTAAATGGTGAAATGCTTACGTGTGGGTAAGCACTTTATTACACAATATTTTGTATATTTCTTTGATTTTTCATTGCTCTTGTACTATTTATCATTTACATCAGTATTTCTCCGAATAACTGTTTGCTTTGATGTTCTTTCTTCTATTTAGTCCTGCAGCAGCAATTTATTTTACATTGAATTTGGCCTTGGATATTAGTTTGCCACAAAGGAGTATAATTTCGCATGTTTTATATGCATACATATGTACATACATACATACTTATGTATGAGAGATATTTTCAACAATGTGCAATAGTATTTATGTATCTTTCATTGACAAAGAGAACTTAGTTCGAATCCAGTTTTTGTTTTAACTCTTCAACACTTACGGCAGATTGTTCAAAGTCCTGTTAACACAAATCGAAGGACTCCTTTATCGATCAAATGCCGAAAATTCTCAAATAGGGCGTTCTTGAAAAGTTTTCTGATATAGGGCATTTTCGAACTGGCTGCCGAGATAGGTCGATCTTCCACTCAGCAGTCGATACATAACGGAGGTAGTTGAATTTGTCTTTACGTCAGCATGGAATGCACCACGAACATATTTTGAATTTAATCGGCTTTGAACAACTTAAATAGATATTTAGTTTAACTAATTTGACAGCCTTTACGAGGATTGTGGGATACCTTTCAGATTTTACTCAGAAGCTACTATCATTCCTATCGAAATAGTTTCTAATTGCTCTATCGCGGATAAGAATTCGAGAAAATAGCGATATCGTCGGCGATGACTTTCACATAAATGTCGTGTCGAATTTGTAATTTCCGCAATAGAAAGTCCAGGCAGGATTTGCTTCTGGTGGGGGTAAATTTTCTTGTATTTTTTGTTGCGTCATAACTTTTGTGTCCACATCTTATAATTTTTCGCTTTGCAACATCTGAATAGAAAGAAGTCCAACCTTTTTCTGCTGCCAATATCGAACGACTTGACATTAATCGTTTTAATACAATAAGTAATGATGTTACGCAGGGTTGCACATGGGCCAACACAAGTCGCATCTGCACACACAATGAAGTAAATAACAATAAGAATATTTTGAAAAGTGGAAAAATAAAACAATACAAAAACATTGGAAAGCGCATGAAACCGCAGCAAGCCATCTACCAGTCGAACTACTAAGTTGAAATGGACAACTTTCAAAAAGATATTGAGAAAAGAACAAACAAAGGATATATTGGAAAATGTAGCTGTGTGTGTGTGTGTGTATGTGCACAGACCCTGCAGGGAAAGCTACTAGTTGTGAACTAGAATTCTACCGGTTTGCGTTTCAGCCGAACTAGTTCACGTTCTATCCTTTTTCAATGTTAGCGACTGGTATTTTTAACATTGCGATGTCCTACGAGATGTCAATTGTCAGGCTATGCATCAGCATCTACTAGTATAAATACTAGTAGCATCATACCAGTTGATGAGATAGTCTGCCAATTCATGCCCCGTGAAAAGCATAAGTGTGCCTTTTTGCTCGTGACGCTCCAGCAGTCACAATGGCCGACAGAGCAGAGCACTCGCGTGGTAAGCCTGAAGTCCCAGGTTCAAACCCTGGCGCAGGGAAATTTTTTTTATTTTTATTTTTTATGAATTTATTTTTTTTGTTTATGCTGTTTATTGTAATTTTTTAATTTAATAAAAAAAAATATTTTTGTTTAATTTCTTTGTTTTTTTTTTTATTTCTTCCTAAAATGTTTTTTTGCAATGCAATTAGATTTTCAAATTTGTTATTTATTTATAAATTGAATAAATTATTTTTACTTACATTTATTTAACTTTAAAAATCTTAACCAACCAGAACCAGTAGTCTTCACGTGACGCCACAGCCGACATTTGTAAGAAAAGCAATTAATTGCGTTTTATTTTTGGCTTTGGCAATTCAAAGGCAGATGTCGCTGATCGCCTAAGTTCTTCGAAATTGTCGAACTGGTAGGCACATACTAGTTAATGAACTAGTATTTTTTCAAACTGGTTTGGCTTTTCACTGCAGGGGAGTAGCAATAACGAATCGCTATAAAACTACAATTATATGTACTTCTTATTCTGTGGCAATGACGTTTGTATACCGATATAAATTTGTATTAATGTTTTATATTTGTCATATAAGAGTACGTTAAGAGCGCCATAAGCATTCATTAAAACTTCTCCCTCAACTATTTTGCTTGCTTTTGAGCAGCTACACATACATACAATCAATATGTGTTGTATTGTGATTGAGCACCATGTGACAAAGGTCATTCTGCTCCTTCAATTTGTTGCAAAGAGAAAAACATCGTGCCTGTGTAGCGCGCAGTAAGTTTTTCTCTTTAAAAGATTTAATTAGGCAAAACTTTTCTTAAAACTTAAATTAAATTGAAGGAAGCATATAGGAAATCCATTGTGTGCAGAAGTGTTGCCCGGAAAAAAAACATGAATTCCTTGTTATTATTATTGTGCTGTGACAAAACTAAAAAACTAAAAATCGATTAGCCTAAAATGCCGTTGAAAATCTTAATTAAATACAAATATGTCATTGGCTGGCGTTTTATGTAATTAAATTCCGACTGTATCCGCAAAACTTTTATTCATACATACAAGTCGCACAATCCCTTAGAAAGCGAGTTAAGTTCAAGAGCAAATATGCGAGTCAACCCACTGCGTATGAGTTACATATGTATATATATGTATGTATGTATATGATTATTCACACATACATACATACATACATAAGTACGTATGTAGTCACTAAAGTCATTACTCTAACGTTACATTTATCAAAAGCTGATTCTTAGTCTAATATAAATAAATATAAGTAGATACATATACATATATTAATATATAGTATATAGGAAGATGCCGTTAATCTTATACCGTATACACATGTACTTTGATGCGCTCTATGGTTACTGCGAACGTGCGACCAAAATTTCAATTAATTTAAATCCATTCTCTCAAATATATGCACAGTAGGAAAAACAAACATTACACTCGTACATTCGAGGATAAGTACATATGTACATAGATGTGCAACTGTACTTTAGGGTGTCCGTCAGTTGTCGAGTTAATGATTTTTTTTTTACAAGTTTCCTAAATTGTTTAAATTAAATCCCAAAACCGGATATAAACATTTTTGTGATAAGAGTTAGGCAAGCTTTTTTATTAATGCAATTATTATTCATCACAAAGCAAAGTTTCTAGTCAACATTGAAAATTTAATTAACATTTGGTTTAATATTTGGTTTGAGCCGCAATTAACTCGTTGACATCAAAAACTGAAGCAATTTGCTGAAATGCGGACACCCTATTAAGCATTATTAAGCATACATACATACATATATACGTACATATGTGTACATGCAAACACAATAAAATTATGCAATAAAATTCTGTACAGCAGAAAAGCAAAACCACTTACCATGCTAATCACTAAATTAAAAGTACACACACACACACACGCACACGCACACTCACGTACGTAGGCATGCGTCACACAACGCCTTAATATAGCTTACAAATGTACTATACATACATATACATATGTACATATGTACATATATAAAGTGCAGATGCACAAACAAAAATTCAATTTTCTTTTCGACTAACAATGAGTTCAATCCCACAAACCCACAAATGACTGAAGAAGTTTGTCTGTCAAAATTGAATGGTGAAAGAAGTAAATGCACAGAAAAGTAAAAAAAAAAAAAATTATACTGCAAACGTTGAACAAGAATTAATTGAATAAAAATATGAGATAAGCACTTACATAAGTGACGACAGCAAGAGAGCGCGAAGAGTGTGAAGGAGTGTGTGCTCATTGTTAAACTAAATGCTTCCAAGTGCTGCTACAACTCTATACACGTACATACATATACATATATATACTATGTAGATATGTATCCATGGAAACGCACTCGAATGAGTTTATTGAAAATGGAATACTTGCCCATACAATTCTTGCAATTCATATGCAAATTTACACCAAAAATGACTCGCAAACATAAACACTCGGAGAACACTTTGGCTCAACAGCTGTTTGACGTCGCAAGGACATGCCAGGACATACACACTCTTTGTAAACTTCAATGCAATCACTCTCAGAATAACACTACACAATATCAGCACATGAAAGCGTAATTGGAATTAAAGTTTTTCCCTAGTCTGCATATTTGTAAGCCTTTATTGGTATTGAGAGAATGACGACTGCTGAACGAATTTAGAATTCGAATGATTCCGTGCAAGAAATGTGTAACCCTATTATTATTTCTCCGCAACTTTCTTGCTGAGATATCGCCACAATTCTTATAATTGCTATTTGGCGGACAATTTTTTTTGGTGTTATCAGAAAAAATATATGTATGTGTTTAAGTATTGAAAATTTGCTACCATTGGTGTCGTGAGAAGAAAACCTGTATGTCTGCCAATATTATATCTGCAGTCTGCCTAGCAACTATGTATAACTAGAATAAACAAATTCCTATACCAAAGTACGAAAGCAGTTTATAATCTAGCTATTATTTTATCCAAATTTTTTTCTATAATCACATTTTGTCCCTACACTTTTTAGTCGGTCATTTTCAGTGGTTTTCAAATATCTATGTATTGACATGTGTCGTTCTTCCAGCAGACCAGCGTTATGTTATTGAAGGTACAATAGTTTGCTATGAATTTTATTTCTGTGTATTTTATAAGCCCTTTGTATCCATTATTTGAATGAATGTGACTGGTGGGATACTGAAAATCCCTCTTTTTACCTTTGTGCAAAAAACTTAATTTTCAAGCCAGATTGTTTTGCGTTAAAAAATAGGGGTGTACTTTTTTCGATATAGAACAATCCTAGGGGTTGAGCATAAAAATTCCGACTTTACTTCCCCCCCCCCCCCACATGCATTTTTGGACCACCCTAATCTACATATTATCATTATAAAAATATTTTAAAGTCCTTGTGACCGGTGTAAAGTAATTAAGTATGCAGGAAAAGATTCCATAGACAAAAATTTGACCTTATTTTTATTTTTTAACCATCTTTCAACAGATTAATGAAGTGTAGCCCTTCAGCAGGAGATTGCTCCTGAAATAGTGATAGTTGAGGTTATGTAGTTTTCCTCTTTTAAAATGAATGAACCAACTGTGTTCGAAACAAATATATACAAGATAGAGAAATTTTATTTTTCAACCGCCTTTTTGCTATTCTATATATTCTATATCTCTAGTGTTTTTATGTGACATATCTGCAAAACGATGAAAACGCTAGTTAAATGCAAACTTTTTAAAAAGTGTGTTAAAAATTTAACTCAAACAAAGTTCTGCTCTTCTAACTTTTCTGTTGCTGTTTTTGCTTTCCAATGCTTCATGCATTTTTTTGTCAGCTTTTCTGCATAACTAAATTGTTTTGCCAGCAACACCCGCTGTAACATCAACAACAACAGAATAGCGAAAACAGCCGAAACAGCATTTCGATTCCACAACAAAGCAATATTTATCTATCAACACAACCGTGGGAATGCCATTCACGTTCAAGTGCCAGGATTAGTACCAACACTCATACCCATCATTGTCATAATTATAATTTACTCCATCATGAACTTATCTTTGGAGTTACGAATATCATCATTTCCATCAGCAGTGTTCCATCTGTTTCAATTGCCTGTACGCCCGCTCTGTCAAGCCCCTCACAATGCCCCGCCATGGCGGCGCCAACTCGGTTTGTACATGTTTTCCGTGTAAAATGCTAATTGAGTAATTGTTTTACGTGTTAACTAACTCGTTCGACAGCGGCGATGCTTTTGAGAGGCGAAAAACAAATGCTTCACACCCTTGGCGGTATTGTACGCGCAGATTGTGGCACGCAAATTCGTGATTACATAAATATTTCGAAATCATAAATAAGGCTGTTACTTGCGGTTGTCGCTTTTTTCCTAATTTCTTCAACTCCAAAAGAACCTGCCGCAGCCTTTTCCGCCAACAAAGCTTCCGATTTTTGCGAACATTTTGACTGTTTTTAGACAAAAAGTAAATATTATAATCTGGTAAGAAATACACTGTTCATTGCTTGGACAAGACTACCCAGCGGTCTTCTGGTATGAGGGCAAACTTTCAACAATCAGTTTCTCGGAATGCTGAGCATAAATGGCGTCAAGACAACTGAACTGTTGCCAGTTTTTTCAACAAAAAGGTAAAGAACATACCTTGCTAACATGTAAGTGGTTATTATAAGAGGCTTTTCAATTACAACAGCGGTTAGCGCCAAGTACTACGATAAAAGGTAGAAATAAATAATTTTTCGTTGCATTCAAATAAAATTATTTAGGGGTGTATGCATATCGCAAAAAAGGCACAAAAGCTGCAAAAGCTGCAAAAGCAACCGTTGACACTCATACGCCCTGTCATCCCACTATTGTTGAATATATGAAGTTTAAGTAACAAAAAACCTCAAACGTTTGTCTTATCATTCTGGGGACTAATTTTTTCTACAATATCTCTGCTTTTTTTTTCAATGGAAAAATTTTTAGTATTTTAATACATATGTATGCATATTCATTCCCCTTTTAAAGATAGCCTTAAGTATTTAGAATTCTACTGCGACAATTCTCAAGCATATTCTAATCCCATTTATGTTCAACTAAATGTATTTCTTAACCAAAGCAAAAATATTTAGCGAGATCCAAATAAAAGTATTGGTAAGTGCTGCACCATCCGAGTTTTTAAAGTAAAAAAGCAGAGTGGTAGCCATCATAAAAACTCTGACCACTTTTTGGCTACTCAGACAAACAATTTATCCAAAGTGCCCACCCATGTGCGCATTAGTGTCGTTGGCAGACATTTGTGCCAATGATCGCTTAAACGTGAATTGAATTAGACGCTTGGGGCTAATTGGAGCGACAAGGCGAATCACGCATTTCGGTAGAGCCAAAGAAACTAGTAGGCCAATATTATTAGAGTACTGAGAGCAGACGACATTACTGTCGCATTTGACGAAGGGGAGCTAAGAAAATGCTTTGATAGATTTCAAGCACGGATAGAAGCCAAGAATACGGCTTCAAATTTTCTTGATTAGTGGAAATTGATTTGAACAGTTTTCGAAAAAAAAAACAAAATTAATTTAAATGATTCTTGATTTCTTGCCGCTTTATCTACTACTTATCTTTAAATATCATTTGTGTTCCTTCGTTCATTTGCTTCGTCTGTCACCCATCATTTAACCTGCGTTGTTCATTTCATTTTAACTAATTTAATGCTATGCTGTTCTGAGTTGATTAACTCACTTTGATGTCAGCTTTTGCTGCGAGTATCTCAGGCAATGCAACGGTACATCGGTGACAAGCAGCAAATCTCAGAGATAGAAGTGCAGCTTTTCTGTGTTGTAAACGTATATGTATAAGACGTCTAAGTGTAAATAAGGTGAGAAGGCATTTAATTTCATTTCAAGTCAAATAAATAATTTTTTTTTAATTTTTATAATGTATGTTTTTGAAAATTAATTTTCTCTTGTACTAAATTCTATGATATAAAAAAAGGCTTGAAAGTTAGCACTGTGTAAGAGAGGGTAAGTGGAAACCATAGGTTGACAAATGGTCACTGATAAACTTGATTGGATTGAAAAATTTATTTTACTGTATAATTATTCAAGTAGTAAAGAACTTTAATATAATTATATTGAGACCGTCCTCATTCCGAAAAACCTTTCAAACCATCTTAAACATAACATTCCACGTTTATGTTGATTAATTTGAACGAGCAATTCTTTTATATACATCAGGCAATTTTTTTCATTCGCTTTTTTCAAACATCACGTGTGACTAGCGCCATACTGTCTTCTTATTTTTATTCAGTATTCTTTGACAATTCATCACGGAAATGCTCAATGAAATGAAAAGTATTTTCAAAATCCCGATTTCAGAGTTTTTTTTTGTGTGCGTTGCCACCTATTTACCATTGTACATTTATTTAAATTATTGTTTAGAAAATTAAGATTCAATCTCTTAACTCATGAGTCCTAAAAATAGGCTCCTAAAATGCTCTACCTATATACATATGTATGTAGCAGGTAAGATAAGGATATTAGTGTAAAGTTTCCACTTATTTTCGATTCAACAAAATTTATCAAAAATAACGGAATATGGATGCCAAAAATCGATATACTCGCAGTACAGCATGGAAAGAGGTATCGGTTTAGATCTAAAGGCTTATTTACATAGCACTCATTTGCTCCAAGAGTGTCATAGTCCAAAAAATAAAATAAAAATATACGAACCCCGAGCAAAGATCGATCAGCTGGTACTTTATGTTTAGATGCGATAACAAATTACAGAATTTAATGGAAGTTCAAGAAGAGTTTTAAAAATAAATACATGTAGTACTTATGCAATTTATTTCATAATTTTTATTTTGAAATTCATTTAAAAGAAAGCAATTGCATAAGTTATCCATACTCAAATTTTGGGTGCAAAATGGGGAAATATGTCTGTACATTTTCAATATCATATTTGCATAATTGTTGCATTCGATTTTCATATATCTTTGTTGTTATTACAATTTATCACAACTCCCCTTGTGGCCATATTTGCGTGGTTGGGCATAAATTCGTCCAAGAGTTACAATGTACAAGTCAAAACTGATTGTTTATTTTCCTTTTCCTATTTTACTATGCTGCTGCAGTGCGTTCATATGTAAAATGCATAGTACTTATGTATGAATGTAAATTTGTATGAATTCTGAAAATTGAAAGCCATTGATTTGTGGCATAACTGTCATACAATTATTGTTGCAGCATAAGAATATGAATCTATGTATGTATGTCCTTAGCGACACACAGGCATGTAAATGTATATGTATGGGCGCTTCCGCCTATTATTGCCATAACCGAAATGCATAAATAACAAATAGTCAAACAATGATAAAATATTTGCAATAAAAAAGGCGCTGAAAGTACGAATGGCTCTCGAATGGAAGCTGAACTTAGCCTCACCCCCTCGCTTGCGAAGTTTGTTCTATTTTACCACGAGCATTTCCTGGTTGTTATGTCTACTTTCAGCACATTTGTTTGTATAAATTGATATATGTACATACATAAGTGCTATACATAAAATGTTGATATACATATGTATATACCCTACAAGACATTGCTGAGCACTTTAGGCAAAAATTCTCACACATTTACACTTTTGTTTTTGTAGTACGGCATAAATGAGTAGTTTGACTATTAGTACTGAGGACTTTCTGATGACAACATTGAGGGGAAAGTACTCAATTTTTTCCCATGGCCTGAACGAAAATGAGGACTTTGATAAGCACTTTTGTGATTAGGGATAATGATAATATGAGTACTCATATGATACTCAGCTGTCTTGTAGGGTATGTATGTATTTACTACTACATACATATGTATGCGTGGGTATTGTTGTTTTCGCCGAACTGGTTCTACGCACTTGACCAATGTCTATTATTTATGCTTTTGCAACAAGCTCAATGGTTTGTGGCATAGAGTGTGTATGTTTATGCATTTGCTTGAATGTTTACGTTGTTAGCACACTCAATGCGGTGGTAAGTGCTTTGGTTGCAACAATATTTTACCGTTTATTGGTGACCAAGTGGCCGGAATGTCCACACCAACCAAATAGGATTTTCATGTACGCTCATATACTATATGTATGTATGTATGTATGTATGTATGTAAAAATAGAGGTGCATATGTACATAAATACATATAAATTAAATGCCTCTCGCTGCTACAGCCAATGCCCGCTTTCGTAGCTTTATGCAACACCTGGATGCTGATATGATTCTGCGACTCTGTATTTTTAGTTGACCTATAAATACGGTGACCATCCGTTCTGTTTTTTGCAGGACCGTACTGTTTCTTAAAGGTCTGTCCTGCGTAGTTTTTCAAAACAGTAAACCCCTTAAAATGTACTGATTTTTTCCAAGTGTCCTTCCTTTGTCCCGAATTTTCTTCGACATTTTAAAAGTAAGTTTTCCTAATCGAAATAAAAGCAGCGTCGATAACTAATTGATAACTAAATAAGGGTAAGCTGGTTTTGAAGGTTCAACCAGTCAATGCGATCTAAATGGATGACGAGAAAATGAAGACCAGCGTCAAATATATAAATAACACTGTTCTACAAGTTTTGTGGTAACCGCTTAAGAAAAAAAATGTTTTCCAAGCCAATTTTCTTTTCAAACAAGCTTTTTCGTAATTTTTCGAAAAACGTGTTTTTGGTACAAAAAATTAAAATGCTTAAAATTATCCAATCAACATAAGCGACCCACAGTCCTCTTACAAAAATATATTACTTTGCCGATTTTGATGAAAATTAGCCGAAAAGCTCCTTAAACTTCCCTATAGAAAATTATTAGTGTTACAAGCGACCAAAATCGAAAAAAGTGAAATTTCAATCATTTTCTTTTTACAGTAAATGAAAATCTGATGAGAAATGTAAATGTTACGGAACACAATCTGCACAAATTATATACTTTTGCAAAGGGTCCATCAATACCTTTCGAGCTGTAGGTCATTTCATGTGATATTGACGATTAACCGAAAAAAGTACTAAAACTTCGTTTTTTTGAACAAACTAGCAATTACCCGGCGTGCTTCGCTGCGCCTTAAATGTATTTTTGTGTTGTAACTCTCCCCCTAAGCTCTTATGGCCTCATTTACAAAATATTTTTAAAGAACTTTATGAAGTTAGATTTAAAAGAAATCGATCTATGAAGCATTGTTTATTTTTTTTTTTGAGTTAATATATTTTCGAAGGTAATTAGAAAATATGTAAAGAACCGACTTTCTCTTGGAAATTTAATTTATAATCTTATAACTGGAGTCTACTATCGCACCCTTTCCTCAAACGTGTATTGATTCAATATTCAAATAACGTGTATTTATATAATTTGAAAAAATGTCCCTACTATACAAATATGTACAGCAATATTAACTAATATTTTCAAATGTTGTGAGAGGGAGTAACAAAACAAAATTACTTTTAAGGCGCAGCGAAGCACGCCGGGTATTCGCTAGTTAGTTAATATTGCTGTAAATATTTGTATAGTAGGGAGATTTTTTCAAATTATATAAATATACGTTATTTGAATATTGAATTAATACACGTTTGAGGAAAGGGTGCGATAGTAGACTCCAGTTATAAGATTATAAATTAAATTGTTGTCAATGTTTTTTAATAATTGTAAACATTCGCCAGCTGTTTCTGTTTATTTATTAGTAAAAGGCAGGACTGCCAATCTTGCGGCAAAACAATAATAAAAATCCAAAAAAAACACGTAAAGCCAAACAGAAGTAATTGCGAAACGTGCAATGATACACACATTAAATTTCTTATGTGCACCCTCCACACAGACCCCAATCACTTCTGAAAATTTCATTTTATGTGCACCCTCCACACAGACCCCAATCACCCCTGAAAATTTCATTGAAATCGGGCAAGGCGTCTAGGAATGATAGAAATCCGAAAAAAACACGTAAAGCCAAACAGCATTAATTCTTGTTTTTTTTTTGTTTTTGCAAAACGTGCAAAGATACACACATGAAATTTCTTATGTGCACCCTCCACACAGACCCCAATCACCCCTGAAAATTTCATTGAAATCGGGCAAACCGTCTAGGAGGAGTATGCGAACAGGAAGTTTTGCCACTTAATTTTATATATATAGATCTCGAAAACACTTCTTTGAAACCATGGGTATTTTTTTGTGTTCAACGACCAAAGGTATTTCGTGTAAAGTATTTAATATGTAATATGCCTTATTATAGTTTTGTATATATTCATTACAAAAAGATTGATGCCAAAGAAGCTAATGTGATTTATGTTTAAAGTTTAAAATTGAATTAATAATTAAGAAATATAAACTCATCGTTATTTGAATAGCGCACCCTTTTAATACTTATTAGTTACAGTTTTCCTTTTGTTTGTTTAATATTCATGAATTTTTTATAAAAAATATAGCATATTCTACGACTAGATCCGATTTTAAAAATTTTTGAAAATTAAAACAAAAAATAAACGTAGGGGCGGAAATTTTTTTTTTTGTTGACGGTGCTGCGCATTTTCGTCCATGTAAAAATTTTGTCAAGCATACTTTGTATGGAAGAAAATAAAAAAAGGGTGCTCTATTCAAATGACGAGGAATGTATATATGTAGTATATTTTTGTTATTTTTATACTGCGCAATTATATGTAGGTAAATTTTTTGAAAAATTGTCCTGCATTTTCAAAATATATTTGTGGTCACCGTACCTATAAAGCAAGTGTCCAATTTAAATGTAGAAATTTTTGCAAGGGTGCAGTTACGATCCATTTCACATGCTATAAGGCCGAAACTACTTATTCGGATATGAAAATAGGCGCCTATTCTATATACATACATACCTGTGGACAGATGTGTTTATGCTGCAGAACCTACTTGTTTATACTTTTGAGTATTTATTGCCGTCTTTGTAACTGAAAACATATTTATTTTTCTAATTATTTAACAAAATCATTACGCTCTTATGCAAGTAAGAAACAACAACTACATAAAGGCAAAAAAATGCTTGCATTTGCATATGTATCACTTTCACAAAAAACTTCATAAAAAACTTTGCATATTGTTTACACTATCAACAGCTATTTTGCTTCAATGTGATTTTTTTTTCAAAGTCTGTCCTAAACTCTAATAAAATCTTTCAACACATCGCGTCGCGACAGTTTTATGACTTCCTCTAAATTACTTGCAAATTATGGCCAAAAGTTCACGAAACTCGATGTTATGGTATAACGGCTATGTATATATTTAGTGTGTGTATTTATGTATGCATGTTGGTGTGTGTCCATATAGCGGACCGTTGTAATTTATGAATGTTTTAACGGCTTGCACTTCACGATATCTAAGCACAAAAATATGTATGTGAAAATTACAACAAATTTGGCGTGCATACACTCAGTCTAGCTTCACAAACTACATACATACATATGTACATACGAATCGTACACGTGTATTAACCGAAACTTTATCATTTGCCAGAAAACACTAACTATAACCACTTTTTACTCACGTTTATTTTTTGGAAATGAGAAGTTTTACTGTATTTGCTACAAAAAAAAAAATTGGGGCATATTTTAACCCTCTAATTACTCAGTATATGGGCTTGTCAGGTGCCTTTTGAGGAAAAGAGCGATAAAATCCCATACAATATAAAGCTCGTTAAAGGGTGTTTGTCAAAAAATCCTACTATAAGTCTCTGAATTAATCAAAGCTCAAACCTCAGCTTAAACGCGACAGATAAATCAAACCTAAAATTGTGTTTAAGGGTTAATTTCGTACTTATTCATAGTTGGTGTTCAAAGGACTTACCAACACAGGATTCTACTAAGAGTTCTTAATGTTACATACATACATATATCTGCACTGGCATTCAACAGAATAGCCTCAATGTTATTTTCAACTTCAACTGTTTGACTCAGTAGGAACATTTAAAAAAATAAATACGGAAATATCCTTTATGACACAATATACTCATCTTTATTGATTGATACTCCGATTCTATTGTTCTCAAATAGGACATTAAACGAACTCCTATAGAATGATTTCGGCAACGAAAGCGTTCATTTAAGCAAAGATCCTTGAATAAATAGCTATAATCATGCGAAATATCTACGTTGAACTTTCGCGAGCTTTTTTTACATAACCAGGGCCATTAGCGGTAACCTTTCTCGTTCGCGCACTCTGGGCAACGTTTAGCTACTCATGTGAAAGATGTGGTAACCGATCCGTGTGGGGCCTTGGCACGGCACGGCAGAAAGATAGGGAGCTTCGGTTGAGCCACTACCCATTTATTCGGCTTAAGGACTCATTAAAGTCTGCAGCGTCTGTGCGCTTCAAGCGGACGTCTGCCTCGGAGCAAGCGGCTCGCTATATAAATGTGTATCCGGTTGAAAAACCATCCACCCCAGCAATGCTCATGCTAAACAATCCTCGGATAACTGTATCCCCACACGTTGACGACCCTAACATATGGAACAAGGACTACGAATACACTAGATAAGATCATCGACACACGCCATATTTTGCCTGTACGACGCCATGTCCAAGTTTGGGATCCCTTCAGCTCCGTCTGGAGATCAAGCGAAGAATAACTCTTGCCAACAGGTGCTACTTTGGGCTCGGTAGGCAATTGCAAAGCAGAGCCTCCTCTCGACGAACATAAATCACGCTCTACAAATAATACATATCATAATATAAATATTTTTACACTGAGCCTATTCTGGTGAACAATTTAAACCTACGATTTTCTCTTTCCTTTAACCCTTTTGATTCGACTTTTTCTAGATGTAAGTATCACTGTCCGCAAATAGGGCAAAAAGGTCCATATATTGAGCCCCTATGCCGATTTACCAAGGAACGTGCAACGGGGTACAACTTTTACTTCCTCTCCCCGCATTAAATTAAAATTTTGATGTAAACTTTATCTTCATCCACTCTACAAGAATCTGTACAAGGAACCTTTTAATTTTGGAAAAAATATTATTATTGTTGTACAGTGTAATTTTATTTACACATCTGTATCAATAGTCCCGTATTAATATTTTTTAACTATCTAAAATTTGAGTCTCATTTACAGTAATAAATTTAAACATTGAACAATTTGCGGGTGCCCAACCCGAATAATGTCTATAAAAAACTCAGAAACTTATTTCAAGAGGCTATTCAACTAAAAATATAACTAAATCAGTGTGAAAGTCTCTTAGAAAGTACGTCGGTTATACAAACCGCCAAGCTTCGGTCATTTACATTGCGAAGAAAGCCAATAAAGATTACAAATTAATTCGCAGCGCGAAATATGCCGCCCTCGAACCAAAAATGGCAAGAGCTACCAACCGAGGGAGGATGTGTGGTGTATGTATGTAGCTTTGACAGTTAAAAGCATAAAAATTGTCGGTAAATGAGCGCTGCTCTGGCTAGAGGTCGGCAATAAATCAACTTGAATGTTGTAATATCAAAATAAAGATGATAAAATTACAACAAAAAAAAAAAAAATACCGACGCCAAGAAGATGATGCTGAATAGAGAAGCAACGACAAATAAAGTCATACAAAGTATAATGGCATCAACAATGCCATAGTAACGGCAGAGTGAAGCATCAGAGCCACAATAACGCTCAATCATGCTCGACTGCGGCTAAATGAAATAAATGTGTGAATGAATGAATTGAATAGATTGAATGAATTGGCAAACGAGGCAAAACTGTATCAGGACCAATTGTTCGATCCCAAAGCATGCATGAACATAATATGTACATACATACCTATGTACTTATATTATTTATATGTATGCGTGTTAGTTTGAGTTGAGAGGTGTATCATTTTTTAGGAAACATAAAAAATAAGTTCCTTTGCGGATATGAGGAGGTGAAATCACAGCCATCTACAAGTAGGAAGAATGAAGTGAAATTGCCTTCAATATGAGAAAGATGCGTGGGTTTTGCAAAATAATAGGGAATAAACATGCAGATATTTTTCGCTGACAATCTATCAGCCAAAGAAAGAAACTGCCTTTTAGTTCAATAGATATATAGTTCCTGCTATAGATCTGTAAAGCTACAAATTCGCACTGAAAAAGCAGTGCAAGATAATAAAATAATTAGCGCCTTTCGAAATCCATGAGGATTTCCTATATATTTCCATGATTACACTGCACAGGGTATTAAAGTGAAGACATTCTGACGTACTTAATTCCGTCAGGCTAGGAATGAAATAAAATTTATAGAAAAATGGCCGGATAAGCCGAATTCCGAATACCTACCGGCAGAGCTGTGTAATGATTGAATCAATTGAGTGTGCATTCTCATTTTTTTCGTTTCAAAAATGTGATTGTTTGATTTAAAAAATTTAACAACCACTCTTGAGATTGGTTACAAATTGTAAACACAAAATATGTAGTGTGTTATGGAATGGTTGACACCCATTCACATAGAGAATGTGAATGCAAAAAAAAAACTCAATCATGTATGATTGGACGTTTATGGGAATGCAATCTGTCATTATCATTCAGTACTAATACTATTTGTTGTATCAGGGTTGAAATTTTTGTACTCAAAATGTGAAACCAGAAGATTGCCATCTCCCTTAAAATAAGTAAACAAATAAATATTTGGTGCTAAAATATTTTTCTAAGTGTTTGGCCGAACTTCTGCTCAAACTTGAGGCATGAGTTCTGATTTTATAAGAAGAGTTTTCAAGGCAGAAATATACTCGAAGGTTTGCCATTGCGTGCCGAAGGACGACTGCTATTTTGGGTTATGATCTGACCAGGTATTTAACCATGGTCCTATGGAGTAAAAGAACGCACATGTAATCACTCTGCTACGGCGGCCGCCGTAAGTACATGCTATACATATCGTCGTTTCAAAGTATAAAACCGCGTATCAAGAAAATGCAAAACCGCGTAATTGCATAAATTATTTTCTAGAGAGTAAAGTCACCCATATTTCAAAATGGTTATCTTTTTTATAAAGCAAACGTATTTCTGGCTAGTATATTTCAGGACGAATGAATAAGAATTGAGCCAAGAGATTAGATTATTTATTCTTAAAATGCATGAAAACTATAGTATGCTTGCAAACAATTAATAACATTTTGTGATAAACAGTTTTACAAATGTATTTGCACTTCAAATTTGTATTTTAATAAAGTATTAATTAAATAAATTATTATTGTAAATTATTATTTTAATAAATAGATATAAAGATATTTATACTTGGCAACTCTTGGACTTTTCTTCATTTGTAACAAATGACAGATGTAAACAAAATAAAAAAATAATTGTATTTTTACAAATTTAAAGCAAACGGGCGTTCTTTACAAAAAAATGTAGTTAGGGATCGAATTGCGCATATTTTTTTTACAATATCAAGTGCCCACAAGAAGTGTTAAACCACTAAATAGCTTAAAAAACGCTTTCAAAAATTCGAAACGAGAGTGAAGTGCAGTGTTCAATTGTGATCGAAATTGCAGGCAAAATTTGTGCGTGTGTAATTAATGTTTTACTTATTTGAAGAAATGTTGCCCGTTGTTATTAAAAATAAGCAAACGAAGACCCCCGCTTTCCACTGGTGGTTACATAGTACTTGAATAGCTCCTTAATTAACATGTGTTTGTTTTGAGCACGCACGGCCAGTTAAACAGGCATGTCTGAATCGATTTCCTTCATCATTCTTAGCAATTTGATATGCATTTTTATTGTTATGTGTTGCAAACAGACATTTTAGGAACTAAATAGGTTCTAAAATCTCTGTACACAAGCGCACTTATTTTTAACAGTTTCCAGTTTATGTAATATTAATCAAAACAGCTTTTATTTATTTTATGTATTATGTGATTTCTGGAAGCGTCGAATACAAAAAAGGGCTGTGACTGGGTTTATGTAATTTGAAATTGTATTGATGATTACTAATAATAATAGAAAAGCGCTTACATATCGACACAACTAAAAATTTCATATATTTCAGTAGAGCCAATTAAAGATTTTTTGTTTGGTAATTTAGCAATATGTCTTGGAACGTAATTATTCCGGATTATATGCAGTCATACTGTAAGCTTTCAAATTATGTATTTTTCTAAACCTGAAATTTTGAATTGGGCCGTTATTGCAGAGGACCATCGACATATGTTAGTGTTTGGCCGAGCTACTCATCCGATTGTGGCATGCGCCTTGATGTTGTCGCACAAAGGGGAGGGACCTACAGTTTTACGCCGACTCCTGCCGGGGGCCGACCACTATTACAAAAAACATTTTCTTTTTTTTTTGTTGGCCGGAACTGGGCTCGGACGCTCACCCTGCGGAATGGTAGTGCGCACTTCTAAACACTACACCACAACGATCGCTTAATTAATTTTAATCATTAATCGCGATTAACCATTTATTCGTTAATTTTTAGTCATTCATAGACTTACATTTTGTCGACAATACTCGCATAAGATAGTCGCAAATTTTCACAAAAGAGAAAAGTGATTTTCTTCAAAACTTTTGAATGACGTCTTGACTGAACTTACTAATTCGGAATTTCTACTATTACTTATAGAGTAGGCTATTCATAAAGTCTGGGTAATGAAATACAAATTTTTCTATTATAAGATCCATAAATATAAGGAGACTTTTATTGTTTAATTTATTTTTTGCACATAAACTTGTATCTTGAACTTCTTTTTCCAAAAAGTGAGGATGTCAAAATTTCAATAGATATCGGATGTACGGTAATTTTCCAAAGAGATCTCCTAATAGATAAGTTCATGAAAATTATTCCAAACGAAAACTTAAAATTGATAAAAAAATAATAACTAATTTATATTAGAGGTTTGAAGTTTATCCCACTGTAAGTATGAAATCTTCAGCTATGTGTTTCCATTGTCACTTTTTCGTAGCCATATCAACAGCCTGACAATTAAGAAGATTGTGACATTTCATGCTACCATACGCAATATCTTAAATCCTTCAAAATTTTATTATTAACCTTTTGTTTGTTAAAAACATTTTCTTCTTAGATTCGAAACTTGATCAAGCAAAATTGCCTTTGTTTTTGACTAAGAGATGCTCAATAAGCTCAGAATTGTAGTTCTCATTTGCATACATAACAATAAATTATTAATTTTTGTTTCACACCAACTCCAATATTGAATAGTAAAATATATTTTAATCTTACCCAAATAAACAACGATTTAGTTCAATGGTCAATCACATATAGAGTATAGGGTGGTACTGTGTTAAAGTTTTAAAGTTTTTAAACGTAAACTGACGGCTAATACCTTTTTAAGCGTTTTGTAATTTAACCAAAACTCATTGGCATCTACTCAAGCAAGGAATTATTTACTTTCCAACATGCATTAGCAGAGTGCACTTCTCTTTTGTTTACAATTTGGTTGTCAAACACACTACATCGGATCTTTTGACACATTTACCAGAATGTACCACCAGGTAGCTTCTGACAAAGAGATGACCTTACTTACTCTCTTATTTGTCCTCTCAGTTGCCAGAAAACCAAGTACGATTTCCGGTAAAATCTGGAAATTCTGGTAAAAAATGGTAATTTCGGACTCATGCGGGTACACAACTAAATAATATTGGGAATACTTTTGAGATGTTTGAAGAGGGTTGCGACCTGTTTGAAACTAAATTTAATTATAGTAATCATATTTTGACCTTGACACTTTTGCTAAGTTTTGGCAGAGCTTCTCCTCCGATTTGTAGCGTGCGCCTTTGCTGTTTTTTTTTATTAAAGACACTAAGATTTTTAAAATATTTTCACTAAAATTTTATCAACCTAAATGTAAAGCTTATGCCAAGTAGTTATCTAATTTAATGTAAATTTTAAACATTTTCAAGATAAAACATGAATTATATTTAAAACGTAAATGTTAATACAACTGTTTTATATATAATCCCAAACATATGATATAAAATCCCCTCTACCAAAAAACTTAAATTGGGTAACGCCGGTTTGAATTTTTACAATTGAGCAATTGTCAAAAATCTTCCTTTTTATCAAAAAGTTATTTACCAGGGTGTCTTTGAACTAATGATTGGTACTGAGTTAAAGAATGCACACACATAAAAGATTGCAGCCTTTTCAATACTCATTCAGTGTTAAACCTTTTTTTGATTGGGCATTGGTTTTTTCAATCTTGCTATGAATATGTTGATGTGTTAATTCATAACTGCTTTGAGAGAATGGAAAATTCAAAAATTTTAAACCTCAATCCTAAGCGAAGAATAAGTAATGAAAACTGGATAAAAAAAAATTGTTGATTTAAAATTGAAAATGATTTCACACTTACACAGCTCTGCCTACCGGATACCGAGCACATCGCTACAAAGAATGTTTAATATCGCTTATTTACATCAGTAGTGTCATATTCCAAAATAAAACAAAAACTCACTTGAACAAAATATGTATTAATTTATTCTATGGTTCAACCCAACATCAAAAAAAAATAAAAAATAAATAAATTCTTATAGCGGTCGCCCCTGGCCATGGCAAACTCCTAGTATATTTCTGCCATGAAAAACGGCTTCTCATAAAAATACAATCGCCGTTCGGAAACGGCGTAAAACTGTAGGTCCCTCCCCTATGTGTGAAAACATCAAGGCGCACACCACAAATCGGACGAGAATCTCGGCCAAACACTTTCATACGTGTATAAGCGCCAATCTGTTATTATTAACGCATGAACTCGAATGAACAAAATCTACATATTTCTATATGGAAGAAAATACAAAAAAGATCTCGAAAAACAATGGTAATTTTTAGCGACTTCAAACTTGCACTTTGTTCAAAAAAAAAAGGTTTATTTCTGTGGGTTTCGCTGCTGAGTGCTCATATTTTTGTAAAAAAAGAAAAATTTGATATAAAAAATATCTTATACCATTAAACGAGCAATTCTTGTATATATACATATCCATAGGGTTCTCGTAAACGGCTCTAACGATTTTGATGAAATTTTGTACACAGATAATGTTTTGGATTTTAGGGTTATGAGCATAGGCAATATATCCGAGAAAACTCGTATAAGGTTGCCACCTATTCGAAATTAGTAACAAATTAATTAAAACATTATAATGTTGGTATCAAACGGAAAGCATTTTAAAGATCCCTAATTCAAAAATATTTTTAATAAGGTTGCCACCTATTTTGAATCGCATATTTATTTAATTTTTTGTTTAGAAAAAAAGGTAAAATATTATTATTCATGGGTACCAAGAGAAGGTCCTTAAACAATGCTTTCCCTATACACAAAATGTTATGTCTTAGGATAATAGTGTAAGGTTGCCACTTATTTTCGATTATACACAATTTATCTAAAACATCGCAATATGGATATCAAATGAAAGGTATTGTTGAGAACTTTGGTCAGAAAATATTTTCCATCAGGGTTGCCACGCTTCCTTGTAATACAAAATTTTATTTTGCTAATCTCAATCAACATTTTTTTTATGTATGTATACATAGTACACATACGCTCAAGATATGTACCATTCATTCCAGCGTATTTTAGAATAGAGTTGCCACCTAAATTTTAGAGTAAGAAATTTACTTAATATATATGGAAATCCTATTTTTTTTGTTTATTTCCAAAATATTTTTTTTAAAGGTATCCAAATCTTGAAAACTTTAAAAAGTATATGCACTCCTACGGGCAAAGCTCGGTCAACCAGTTACTAAATAAATAAAATCGGCAAAATGTCAGGGTATGCATATTTTTGACCCTGACTGTATGTCTTTGCAACTTTTTTCGTAGGTTTTTTGCACATACGCGTAATATAGGATAAGAAAACTATGACAAAGACCACTAGCCGCATCACAGGGCAATAATATTTGTACGAAAATTGTTGCTATACTAGCATGCTACACATACATACATATGTATGTATGTATGTACTCGTATTGGGCATTTTTCTTTTTCCTTAAACTACGAATGAGCCTTAAGCTCCGTGGCCTTCGTGTGCAATAAATGCATTCTACATTTCTGCCTATGTAACTTACTATTTCAACGAAAAAGTTAAAAGCAAGCGGTTGAGGAAAAAATGTCTCCATTTTGCATATTTTCGCGTTTTTATTGCAGGGTTTATGCTCCCCTGCTGAGCACTGTGAGGGAGATACTTTTCGCGCTTGGAGAATGACAAAAACGCGACGAATGTGCGGATTTGCGTTTGATTTTTTTCACACTTATTCTATTACCATGCCATTACAACCCCCCCCCCCCCCTTTTGCACTGTCACTGTGAAAAAAGCGTGTGCACGCCCAAAATGTTTCCATTTTCAAACCCTTTTTTAGAAGTTATCTGTTTACATTTCTCACCAACAGTCACGAAAATTCGCACATACTTTCGGATTTCTTTTTTTTTTTTTTGTAGAAAAATTGAAAAAGTTTAGACATTTAGTAAAAGTTCAGCACTTGTCAAACGATTTTGCTCACACAATTGTTTTACGGTTGGTTTTGTTGCATTTTTTTATTCATGCCCTAGTAAATTCTGAACAGATATTTTTTTATGAAGGGCTTTAAATGTTCACCGGCGTTTTTTTTATTTAATTTGTTTTTTATTTTACTGTTTTGCACAACTATACGGTTAACTTGAATTTTTTCCACTTCACCTATTTTTTTGTTTATTATTCACAATAGGAAATTAAATCTTTGTTCGCGTAATTGCGGAATTTTTTAAGGAAAAATCAAAGTAACAGCAAAAAGCCTAAGGGCAGCCTTCAGTGGAGTTTTGTGAAAAAAAAAATCCAATTTCAAAAAGTATTAACTAATATTAGCCAAAAGAAATTGTTCATTGATTTTTGACATGAAAAGTTTTCTCAAAACATTATGCAGAACAGCAAAAAAAAAAAATTTAGAGAAAACCAACTTCCATTTACATACATACATGTGTATACATGTAGCCAATTTTAGCTGATTTATGGAACTGAGTTAAAGCTTCACGTGATATACATACGGTACACTGAGGCAAATATGACCTATAGAAACTAACTATAAGTTTCTTGACCAAAGGGTATAACAGACGAAAGAACGGAGAAAATTCCATATATTTTTTAGTGATTTTATGTGAAAATTATTTTATAGTTCATTACTACGTAAGTCTTTCAAAAATAACACTTTTTAATTAAAATCATTTGGGACCCTATTTTGAAGTTACATTTTATTATTTATCTGGTTTATGAACACAAAATAAATTTTAAAAGCTTCTTGAGAAAACCGCCCTTAGAAAGACAAAAGAATGTCTTTTGTTTTATTAGGTTGTTTTTTTTCTTTGTGTATGCCCCCCTTTTCGGCGGTTGCTGCTCATTCGCTAGGCACCGGTCTAAGAATGCGGTGACGCAAATAAATCAACTACTTACAGCGCCATACTACTATGTATGGCATGCAAACATAATTGCAGAACGTAGCAAATACTTCTAAACTGGTTCGCTCCCACCATTCTCCTCTTTGTACAAACATTAACCAAAATGCGTTTAGGCGTATCGCTGCCATTGTATACGCCAATAAGCCTGCAACGCCTAAAAATGTCAGCTATGTATCTTCCCAAGTCGGATAACCTCCCGCGTCCCCTTTTATTACTCATTTAAAACCATGTCTGGCGAATATTCTATTGAAATTTAATTCAATTTTATAAAACTTCCTTTCGCTATCCATAATTTGAGGAGTCAATGGCGATGTCAGCATCCAAACCTATTTCTCAGCTACGATAAATATACATATAAAGCAATCACCAAAACACTTTTTATTCTTACTCTCATATACATACATACACTGCCGGAACAAAGTATTGGCACAGCAAATTTTTCACAATATATGTAACAATTTTTATTCTAATATTTTTCCTCCAATTTTGTATAAAAATATGATTCATTCAACAACAAAAAACATAAAAATATAACTCCTAAACTTTGTGCGAAACTCGCGAAAATTCAGCAAATTTTCATGAAAACTTTCAACTTTTTAATCAGATTTTTTAGAATTTTTTTGAGTATGAGTAGAATGAAAATTGTTGCTTATATTGTGAAAATTTTACTGTGCCAATACTTTGTTCCGGCAGTGTACATACATATACACACAGTAGTATACCATTTGCGCTAGGCTAGAAAGCGGATGTTTATACCCCCGGCCAGGAACGGTCGACGCCCATTTCATTGCGAGGTAATATGTTTAATACCATGAAAATAAAAATCGCAATAAAATAAATTGAGAAGGCGCGAGGTAGTAAAGGAAAGCAATAATAGTACGGCAATCTGTCAGATGGCGCGGAAAAGTAACAAAAATTTGCATTGCGAGAACAAATGAATTGAAGGCAGTAGGGGTGGAAACAAAAGCTTTGCCCGAAGTGAAAATGCCAGGCAATATAAATATTAGATATTCAAACTTACAATTACATACATACATACTCCAAATAATTTATAGGCAGAAAAAATGCAAAATAAACTTAAACAAAAATATTATCTTTGCTAATATAACTATGTGCAAGTAAGTTTTTCTTATATATAAATTACTAGTACCTACATATATTGTTGCAATACTTGAACGGTACGCCACAAAAAATTAATTTAGTTAACCGCAAAATATTTGTTGATTAAATCAAACAACAAAAGGCAGTTTCATATTAGCGCTTGCATGCTACATATTTTAGTTTTTATTTAATTTAATTTTGTTTTTTCATGTCAATTTTTTCCTCTTGGGATTTTATCCTGCATACCTTACGTCCTGATGTAAGCATTTTCGAAGAATTCGCAGAAGAGTTTCACTGAATGAAAATTTCGTCGCTTCCTCTAAGAATTTTTCCTTAAAGCCGTTTGGGGCTCTATTGTTGTTTCTATTGCATCACTTGCTAGTTTAACCGAATTATCGAGCGATTGGCATTATAATGCAGATTAGATTACCAAAAATGGCAGCGAAATTCTGTCAAAGGCTAAGAAGGCGAACAAACAAAGAAAACGCAAAGTAGGCGGCAACTTGTAACCAGTGAGGCGGGTAAAAACAACCACAACAACTCCTGAAAGGGTAGCAATAATGTCACTGAAAAATTTGATTGGAACAAAAAGGGGAAGACATTGAAGTAGGGCTTCAAATTTTTCACGTGTCGCTTTCAGCTCCTTGCGTTAAGGCTAATACAGTGAAACCTCGATATAACGAATTTGAGTGGGTTGGACAATGATTCGTTACATATATATATTTTTTATATTTATAGATTATAAATATACTTTCTTCTTTTTATAAGGGGACTGGTCGTCAACATATTCAGAATTTATTACTCAGAGGCTTTTGAGTTCAGACTTTGTTGTATAGAGGCTGTTGTTGACAAGTCTTTAAGCGTCAATATCTTCCGTAGGTTTTCCTGTTAAAAATTTCTTTGTTATATCTATGCAGAATTTTTGTATGGAAGATTTCGCAACGCAAACGCTTTGAAGAATTAATTTTACGAAAGTATTACAAGTATTAATTTCCGCCTATGTTAAACCACAAATAGTAGAAACTGGTCGTGGGGGAGCAGTCAACTAAGGCCATGAAACCACTGTAATGATATTTTGTCTTTGACCAAATGGAAGCGAAAAATTTTGAAGATAATCAGCCTTATCATGAGTTTCATTTTCCCCGAACCGGTTCACTTTTCACTTTTGGTTTCCATGGTTTTACTATGGGCGGATGACAAATTTTCGGGCGAATTTTTTTTCGGGTGAAACTCAGGATAAGGCACAATATAAGTAGTATCAATAAATGATTGAACATTTTCGGTTCTTTACAGAATTAGCTCATCAAGTTTTTGGGCTAGTAAAACTGGCTCCTCTGGCTTGGCCATGTCGCTGGAATCAACACAGACGCTCTAGCCCTGAAGCTATTCAACTCGGAACCCGTTGTTGCAGAGGAAGAGGGATGCCTCCTCTGCAATGGAAAAAACAAGTGTAGAAGGACTTGGCTTCACTTGGCATTTCCAATTGGCGTCAGTTGGCACAGAAGAACAACGACTGGCGTGCTTTATTAAACTCCACGAAAATCACTTAGGCGGTTATAGAGCCAAACAACGTGGAGAAAACTAGGTTTGATGCCTCAGAACTTTAGTGAAATATGTATTAATATAAAATCCCTTTGGACACACCTCCCCCATTTGACCTTATTGATATTTGTCGAAAAGAAAATCCGCACTAAAATCACAATGGATTTATCATAAATCCACTGCTAAGTAACAATTAAATTTTATATCCGGCCCAAGAAACTGTTAGGCTGTGGCCTAAAGTGAAAAAAAAAGAAAAAAATATAACGCGAAGTTAAGCCAAGGTAAATTGAAAATTTTCAATGTTTATCTCCACCAAAAAAAAAGTGGCAAAAATTGAACGCATGCATAAATATACTACCAATTTATTATAAGTGCCTTAATAGCGATTTAAGTGACACTAACACAAATGAAAACTAAAACGCACACAAGCGAATTCTATTGTATGAGTATAATATGTATATCAAACATACAAACAAATGCACTTAAATAGGGTGAATATCTTCATTTCAAAAGAAAACCCAACTGCCTTAGTTAGATCCTCTCGCACTTACTATGTTTGTCATAATTCCAAGTGAGTACCTTTGTAAAGCTAATAAAATATAATATAAACTTAAGGATAATGCCAAAATAAGAAAATAAGTTTTAGAAGCACGCACACATGCATACGCTATTGCACGCCTGTCATTTATGTACATACGTATGTGTGTACTACATACATACATAGGTACAACTGATATCTTTTTCCATGCGCTTTTTATTGGGTTCTACAACACACTTCAAAGGACGCTGAATGCCTTCCGCGGCCTACATCCATATGTACATATGTATGTACATATGTACATATATGTACACCGCTAAGCCGCTTGTTTATACACTGAGAGCTTTCACACCACGTAAAACGCGGCAGATAGCAAGTACTAAATAAAACTAAAACCAACAACAGCGTTATTGAATTTTTTTTTTTATTTGCAACCTTATGACCCCCGTATAGCTCACGTGCATTAGACCCGGTCGTTTCCCATACGACAGAAAAAAAAAATTTGCAATTAGCCGCCCTAATTTGATAGCTTACTTTGAGAGGATTTTAGGGCCATAAAAATATTCTCTCTTGGCGAATCCTAAAAAGAGCCAAAATGGAGGTTTCTTCTTTTATAAATACTCGATTCCAAAGTCTAATACATAATTAAAAGATAATTTTAGGTTATGTGTATCTTTCTCAGATCCCTTTACCCTAGAATGCCTCTGTAGCCAGTATGTTCAAATAACTCAATTTCTACGCCATTAAATACATCGTTACTCTTCATAGAATTACACATTTTTATAAGCCATGCATTTACTTCTTTGGAACCGTAAAAATTAATTAGTAAACAGCAAGGCTCGCAAATAACTCTTAACCGAAAAACCATATTGGTTCTTCTCGGATACTTATCACATTGCGCAGTCACATAAAGGTTTCTCTCGGAGAGATATACAAATTTGCACATTATTTTGGTTTTCCCTCTGACATTTATATTTAATTTCAAGAAATATATCTACTTCACTGAGATTTATGAACCTAGGAGGAGACTTATTTGTAATGGTTGCTTATTTTCGTTTATTAAATGAGGAATAATATTGGTCGCATATAAATGGAGCTGTCTATTGCTATTTTAAAAAATTCGTTTAGTTTTCTTATTGCAGCAGTGAAGAAAATTAAGGTAGAGAAGTAAAACTAATACATTATATCTCGATAAAAAGTTAATTTGTTTGTATTTTTCAATTTCGTTGTGAATAAATACTAAAATTAGAGGTCTCTTTTAAAACAAATTCAGTCGCGATGAGATATTTACATTATTCGTATTACAAATACCACTTTTAAACACCGCAATCAATATTTTAAACAGGAATTATTTTATTTATTGTATTTTATTTTATTCTTGTGTCTACTATTTTTTCAAACTTCCTTCTCCTTTGCTTTGTATTTCGATTAAAAAAATCATCGTCATAATTGTTTTATTACTCTCACTTCAGAGTAATTTTGCTATTCATTTTGTGGGTTTTCGTTAACAGCAATTAATCACTTTCTTTGGCGTTTTAAATAAAAAATTGTTGATTTTGAAAGAAAATATCAACATTATTGTTGGACATTTGTTGGTGGATAATAGCTACAGCTGAAGACGTAAACGCAAGCAATAACTTTGTAAACTTTTCACATTGCAATGATACAATGATTTTGAAAATCAAAATAAAAAGCAAAAAAAGGAAAATTTGAAGAAAAGTAGACAAAAGAAATAAAACAAAATACAATAAAAATTAATTTCTGTTGAAAATATTAATTGAGGTGTTTGAAATCGCTTAAAACTTATTAACCTTCCTACACTTGCCAGTCGCAGGGAAATGCTTGGTATAATTTTTATGGTTAAATTACTGACAGGCTCAATTTCAAGTCCGTCTCTTCTGGCTGATGTAAGCTTTAATGTTCCGTCACGCGTATCAAGACACATTTGTCCCATATTTCTGAAAGCTTGTAAAACCAATTTTGAATTGCACGACCCACTCCGTTGCTTATGCCAGGATTTTAACTCTCATTCCAGCACGTTTGATATATCAGATCCGCTTTTCAGCATTAAGAAAGCGATACTCTCCTCTCTCAATAAGTGAATTATTGACATAAATACATAAAGTCAGCTGATGAATTTAGTTCTGTAGCTGAACAGTTTTAGATCTCGACACTTAACAAACTCCTGCCTATCGTGACTCGGCACAAAAATTTAAAATATTGGTTCCGTACGTCATGCGGACTGCGCCCCTCGTGCGGATGGGCGGGAATGGAGGGTAAAAACCGTTGGGATATATTATTATAAGAAATCACATTGCGACTGAATTTTTTGGTAAAGGATATTTACACTGCCGGAACAAAGTATTGGCACAGCAAATTTTTCACAATGTATGCAACAATTTTTATTCTAATATTTTTCCTCCAATTTTATATAAAACTATGGTTCATTCAACAACAAAAACATAAAAATATAATTCCTAGACTTTGTGTAAAACTCACGAAAATTCAGCATATTTTCTTCAAAATTTTCAACTTTGTAATCAGATTTTTTAGAATTTTTTTGAGTATGCGGTTTTGCAGACCATCAAATTCTAGTTAAAAAATGCAAGTTCGGAGTTAGTCAAAAATCGCGGGAATTTTTGAGAAATTTTTCCATATAAAGTATTTTCGAAAAAAAAATTTGTATGGAAGAGACTGTGTGAAAAAAATTGCCAAAAATTAACGGTAATTCTGCACTTTATAAATAAATAAAATTGATTGGGCTACAAATCTGCATACTCAAAAAAATTCTAAAAATCTGGTTAAAAAATTGAAAATTTTCATGAAATTTTTTTGCACAAAGTTTTGGAATTATATTTTTATGTTTTTTGTTGTAGAATGAACTATATTTTTATACGAAACTAGCGGAAAAATATTAGAAGGAAAATTGTTGCATATATTGTGAAAAATTTTCTGTGCCAATACTTTGTTCCGGCAGTGTATTTGAAAATAAAAACTCAATGAAATTCAATAAAGTTTTCCTACAGCGCAATCTAGCGCAAATCTGATAATAATCGAACTTTCAAAATGAGTTCCTCGTATCACAAAACCCTTGTATAAGTATTTTCTGCGGATATTTTTCAAGAGAACTTAACCAAATCAAACAATAAATTGTGTGGAAGGATTCAATTAAGGATATCTTCTTTATTTCAGCTAAACATTAACGTAGTATTATTGACATCCAAAACTATCACTTACATTTGGTTTTACTCAATACCGAGCCAAAAAGTTTGATTTTTTCGCATAGTATAAGTGTTATTAAGGGAGCATTTGAATTGATTATTAGTTATCTTCGAGCTCTGGTAAACGGAAAATTGCAGTGGTTCATGGATCACTCATACGATATGGCAAGCGAGCAATTTAGGCTGGCAGGCAAGTAATCTGGCTGGACTCGGGATCGGTGTGGACTTTTGTAAATTAATTTAAGTGCATTATTACCAAACTCGTATTTGAAAACCCAACGTCAAAAGGCATGCGCTTGATTTTTGGTTTGTTAGCCGGTGTGCCTAAGTTTTTCGCATGCCATGGCGTATGAGTTATCAACATCAACATCAACATTTTAGTCCGTTTGAGAGAAAATTTCAAGTCACTGTAGCTGTTTTGTTTATTAATTTATTTAGAAAGCGGTAGAAATTAAGTTATTTGAACTTAGTGGGTAACGGAGGCATTCTGAGGATCTGAGAAATATATACAGTACCCAAAGTTATATTTGCAACCATGTATCACACTTTGTAATCGAGTACTAAATAAAAGGGTTATGAAGAAAATTCGATTTTGTCTGCTTTTAGGACTCCCCAAGGACGATAATTTTTATGATCCTAAAATCAAGTCTCAAAAAAAACGTGCAATTTTATTTTCGCGACCCAGTCTAATGTGCATACATATATACATATGTACATATGCATTATATTTGAGTGTATTACGGTCGCCGTGGCCGAATGGTTAGGGGTGGGCACTCCAACTCCGTAGATTCAGGGTTCGATCCCTGGTCTGAGCAACACCCAAACAGTTTTTTTTTAATAGCCGTCATCCTTCGGTCACTTCTCGTTAAAGCTCTTTGCCGTTCGGAGGCGGCGTAAAACTGTAGATCCCTTCTATGAAATATCAAGGGTACACAATAAATCGCAGTAGACCCTCGGCCAAGCACTACCAAATGTGTAAGCACCAAATATTTATTTATATTTATTATGTTTGTGTAACACGGGACGTGTACGGTATTTTTTCTATTCAATTTCATTTGTAAGAACATCGGGCAACGTTTTCGCAAAGTACGTAACATACATATGCAACTATGCCAGCACGTTCTTTCAAATGGAGATATTATTCAAATTTTGTAAACTATTCTAAAATTTTCGTCTAGCTATCAATGCATTTTTTCGCGTTCTACAAACACTGAGATTTTAACTGGAATGTAAGGACCTTGCGAATTTCTTTAAAATAAATACACACATATTTCCAAACCATAAACACATGTATTGCATAACGATTTGAGGTGAGCATCATTCAGCAACCTTGAAAAATTAACTGCAAAATTGATCGGCAATGTAACAGGTTCTAGTAGAAACTGGTTTAGAAAGAACAAAGAATGACACTGAATATGGCACAACGCCTAAACCGGTTTGACTCCCAACCATATTTGAAAGGGGTGACGAAAAATCGTTACACAATACATCACATACATAAATAGAGTACATTTTAATAAAAAGTTATAGCAAAAGGATATATTTTCATCTCAGCAGCAATCTGATGATATTTTATATCGTCCTTTAAGTACAAAACCGCATATCAAGATAATGCAAAACCGCGTATGTGAATTATGTAAATGATCTTCTAGAGAGTAAAAACAGTCATATTTCAAAATGGTTCTCTTTTTTATAAAGCAATCGCATACCTGGCCAGTATATTTCAGGACGAATGGATAAGAATTGAACCAAGAGCTTGTGTGAGCAAATCCAATTTTTGGCAGCCAATGTCAGTTACGCGGCTTTGCAGAATGACGATACGCGGTTTTGTACTTTAAACGACAATATATCTTATGCGTATGTGTATAACTAACACGCATACATACATACATGTACATTAATATGAAACATTATTAACATTATTTGAGATACTAAATTGTAAGTATGTATGTATGTACTCGGTAAGTATTGAAATTTCTTCCAAGGCCAATTTTAAGAGTTAACATCTGAATGTGAAACTACAAAGTGTTTGAATATACATATGTATAGCGTCAAAGAAAGTTAAAACAAAGGAAAATAAAGGCAAATAGCACGCGTTGTACCATACGCTACCCACTTTTACACAGTTGTATATAGGTTTGTGTGTGTGTAAATTTTCTGCATAAACAACAGCAACCAGTGCAACAAAGACAAATCCACAAACCATCAGCGGTGCAATGCATCATTTAACCGCAAAAACCAATATGACGGGAGAATTCTGCCAGTACCCAATTTGCCACAGGGCGAAGACGACGTCGTTGAGACGTCGCTCTGGTGAAGTCGTTTGGGTGAACTCGAAACGAAGTCGTTTTTTCCATACAATATTCAACGTCGTTCCGACGTCGGTTTTTCTCATCGAATCGAAGTGGTTGCGAGGTTGGTCTGGTGAAGTCGTTTGGGTGAACTCGAAACGAAGTCGTTCCTTCGAACCCACAAGTTTTTTGAGGAACCTTCGGTCTGGGTTGGACAAGTTCCACGCCCACATTATTATATATCTAAGGGCCGTTTTCTCATCTAACCTTTAGTTTACCGGTCACTTTATCGTCTCGATATACGAGTTTTCGTTTTCTCATCAGCGCATTAATTTCTCGAATCGATAAACTGTTGCTCACCCGATGCAACCTTTAAAATTTGTATCCAACTTTAAATTTTGGTTTGGTTTTGGTTCATGAGTCAGATATATTAGATATTTCAACCAAGGTTTTGGTTTTTGCTAGCAGTTGCTCTTGCTCTATATTTGCTTATGTTGCATTGCCAACCTTTGAAATTTTATGACGAATGTAGTGAAGTTTCACTCTCGGAAATGTAGTGAAGTTTCACTCTACGGAATAACAAATTTATTTTTACAGGTAAGATAAGACAACGAAAACACTTTAAAGTGAGGAACAATTTATCTGCCCTGTTAGTAAAGGCAACTTTACTGCTTACATTAGAAAACGGCCCTAAGTATAAATAAAAGTCATTCATTTGAATAGTAAACCGTTTTTCTTATGACAATTTTTTATTATGACAGAATATGGAATCCGCAATGTACACTTGTACTCAGAAAATTAAGCCGCCTACATCTTTTTTCAGTATTCATAATATTCTTCATATTATTTTATATTTTTTTATATTTTTTTTATAAAGGAACAGTTCACTTAATTGGGCTTATTAATAAAAATATAAAATTTGTGGGTATACGTTTTTTTTAAATAAAAACTTTTACTTTAAATTTGGTATACATTTTGAGCATCGTTTTGCAGTTCGCTGGTATATAGTTTCTACGCCGGCGAGTCCTTTTTGCGCTGTTCATCGCCGGCGAACAAATTGTTCACCAAAACGAGTCGGAAACGACGTCGTTACGGCGTCGTTTGGCAAATTTGTTAAGCCTTGTTTTCACTATGTCAAATTCAATGACATATGTCGTCAAATAAGTGAAAACACATTGTCAAATGCGATTAGAAAACGGTATATCGACTGAGTTAGATCAGGGTAGGTCTTCAGTCGTATACATGCGCTGCTACACCAGCTATATGTTCGCTTTTGGCCCATAATATCATCAGCGAAGGTGCGGATGAAAGAGAAAAAACTTGTGTCAAAATATGTCGACAAATTTTGATGTCAAAATATGACATAGTGAAAACCAGCCTTTAGTTAAAGGTTATGCGAGTACACACATAACATACAAACCTACATACTTACATATACATATACATATATGTATCAAATTGCTTGCAAGGCGAAGGTAAAATCAAAAACAAACGGACATAGGCATTACAATAAACCGCAATTTATGCAACAACTCTCAGCTGATCAACTCAACTGGGAGCCTCAGGCCAAAACGAGAAAAATACATAGGGCAACTAAAACAAGTATCAATGAAACGAAACGAAACGAAACGAATACGAGAAATGGTGGGTTGGCATCTACCACTTGGAGCGTTTAGAAATTTTCATTTTCTCAACTGACAGTTAGACACTTGAACAGTTGTTAACATTGGCCCCAACTGGGCGAGCAAGCAATGAACAAACTCCTGTGCAGTTCGACCTATCATAATGCAATGACAGCCATGACAAGGTGTACACGCAGCAAAAACACAAAACAAAGGTTTTTGCACAACAACAGCATGTAAAACATAGCAATATGTCGGCAACTGCAAATAAAATTGTGTTTCAATCAAATTAAAACGAACCGATTTGCTCTCAATAAAATCCTTAATGCTGGACGGCGAGAGAAAAAATATTAATAATTACCGTTGGCAAATATTTATACGGCGCGTATTTAGCATACCTTAGAGTTTAGCAATCAAAACAGAAGTGACAACGAGCAAAATCCAATAAAAAAAAGACAAGTAAGGAAAGTGCGGATATGCCGAACATCAAAAAATTTTACTTCAACCTGTCACTGCATTAAAATTAGTTGTTTGGGAGCTAAAAAAACAATTCGTTACCCTCACTACATACAAATATTGAAAATTTATATAGAAAAAATTCATATCTGAACAATCAATTGTATGGAGGCTATAGATTCTAGTGCTTCGATCTTTGTGATTTTTACTGAAAACGTTCTGTTGATAATAAACGAATAAATAATATAAAAAAAACTTTTTAATATACAACGCTTTTATAAATGGACTAAAAAGTGGAAAATAATATTTCTCAGTCCCATAGAATTTGTTTTGATAACTTTTGATTTTGAAATTTTAGCAAAAGTCATTATAAACAATCTATGAAAAACGTGGAGCGCATGCAATACAAAGCATTCGATTTAATTGACAATAGTCAAACTACATAACGTAGACCTAAAATTTCTACAGCTAAAGTAGAACTTTGAAATCGATTTGAAGCGGTCGTTATTCATATACCCACATACATACATACATATATTACTTTTCATATCAATTCAAGTGTATTACATGCGCCCCACGCTTTTCATTTTCAATTTCATAGATTGTTTATAATGACTTTTGCTAAAATTTCAAAATCAAAAGTTATCAAAACAAATTCTATGGGACTGAGAAATATTATTTTCTACTTTTTAGTCCATTTATAAAAGCGTTGTATATTAAAAAGTTTTTTTTTATATTATTTATTTTCTACTTTTTAGTCCTGTCTGAATAAAATTTTGCAATAGATATTAAAATAATTCAACGATATTAATAGAAAGGTGCACACACATGCATTTACATATGTATGTACATAATACAAACGAGCACCAATTAATTTTATTTAAAGAAATGGCGTGTCGTCTATTTCCGCTGTAGCAAACGTAGTACATAGGGCGACATCTAGATGTCATCTACCTCGCCCTATTCACTGCAGATGTCGCCCTATGCACTATGCTTTTTTATAGGAACTTTTCAAAGCAAAGGTTTTATGGTGTCGGACACACAACATTGAAAGTTTCTGGATCCACAACATTGAAAGTTTCTGAACACACAACATTGCAAGTTGATAAAAGCGTTGTAAAAGTGCGAATTTTCATGTTCTTAGCCGCAAGAATATAGGAGTTATTACAAAAATCTCATATCTGAACAACAAGTCGTATTTGGGGCTATATATTATAGTGGTCCGATTTTGCCGGTTCCGACAAATGATTAATACATTACAAAAATACACCTACTTATCGAATTTTAGTTGGATATCTCGAAAACTGAGGGACTAGAGATTACGAAAATCATCGAGATCTGGGATCCATAATGTACATACATATATGGGCGATTGTTCAGATACGAGTTTTTGTGATATAACTCCACTGTTTGCTTATCATAAGCTCAAAGTGAAATTCACAATAATCAATTTGGTATAATGTATGTTAAGAGGTTAACGCTAAATTTTCGTCTTTCATAGCCGAAGACCAACCTTTCCTTACTTGTTTCTTTTTTGTTGTTTTATTAAGCTTTTATTTATCTTCAGTTTTTAGTTAGCAGCTGAACAGATTTTTCTATTATGCCATCTTTCGTACCCCCTACGTACCATTCTCGTTACGCTTCTTCGACTCTGTGTTTGGAATCTTAATAATTTGAATGTCGTTAATATCAGATACCCAAGAATGGCCCGCGCAGCAGGCAGGAAACAAGGCCGGCTCATAGTTAGCAAGCGGAACCATTCAATGTTGGAGCCAGTCATAGAAAACCATTAGCAAAAATAACTATCGTTCGGACAGTTTTTTGCTCAGCCAGTTGTGGGTTCCGAAGGCCAACCACAGCCCCATTGCGGTTGATGCTCTTACCAACTCGGGCAATGATAGGGACACTAGTAATGTAGGTTTTTTTAGTATAAGTTTGTGTGAATCTTTGCTGATCTTTTTTTTGCCATTGGTACTCTTTTTGCCTGGTCAAACGCATCATTACAGCCATGCGCTTCACCAATACTTTGTACATACATACATATGTATTTACAAATATGTACAGTAGGGTGGCCCAAATGTACATAGGAAAATCACCTTTTTTGATTTGTCCTGCTGCCATCCACCAGAACTAAAGAATATCAGAAATAAGCAGACAGATATTTAAAATAATTAAGTTTCTTCATTAAAACCAAAAGCGCTTGAAGAGATACAAAGACATTTAAAGACGGGGTTGCCACTTTTCTAAAAAATAAAAAAAATTAAGCTTACTCAATGTCACAATATAGGTATCAAGTGGAAGGTTTATGCACCCCCAGCAAAGTTTTTGAAAATACATAGGGATAGGGTTGCCATTTATCTATAATGAAGAAATATTTTAAACCATGCCACATGCGGTTAACTAAATTATGAAATTTCTAACAAAATATGTTAAAATGAAATAGGGGTTCTACATATTTCTGGATAGAGTTGGCACATATTCGATATCGTCGCTACCGTGTCGAATTCAAAAATGCATAATGTATAATTTCACTTAACTTACAAAATTACCTCATCTTAGTTAACTGATGGGTGGCAACCCTCTTTAAAAACATGTTAGGCCAACGGTTGCGTACACCTTTCGTGCGATACCCACACTGTGGTAATAAATAAGCTTAAATTTTAATAATCATTGTTTAACTTTTTTAGAAACGTATCAACCCAGTTCAAAAATATTTATCTTTAAACGCTTTTAGTTTTGATGAAGAAAGTAAAATTTTTTATTGACCTTTAAATAATTTTAAATTTTCATATTTCTGGCAACCCTATTTTTTAAATTATTTCCAAAAAAAACTGCAGAAAATATCGAGTAGAATGCAAAAAAGAATTAAACGCTAATTTGTGTAAATATCAGACATGATTATCGGTTATTAAAACACACTTAGTAAAATTTTTAAGTTAAATAAGCATCATAGTGGTAAGTTTTTAAGATTTCTGAAGGGAAATAAACTTATTCGATCAAAAAACAACTATTTTTAACGATTTTATAGCAATTATACGAAAAAATGTACTTTCCCCATATATATACATGAGAAACTGCAAAGCCCCGGCGACACGGTAAATATTAACCGATTTCAAAATAAAAAAAAATACGTGTCTGCTTACTTTTGATATTCTCCAGTTCTGGGGGTGGCTGGAGGAAAAACATGTTGGGCCACCCTAATGTACATATGTGTGTACATATTTAGATATGCATATATTCAAATATATAGATGTTTTGATGTATACATACATACATACATACATACTTATCAGCAAAAGTAATGGATAAGTATGTATGTACTATGTAGGAGAACACGAAGCTTGCTAGCATGCTGACCATGTTGTCGGTCAGTGGATTAGTTGATAGTAACATGACACAACAATGGCCAAAGTCCCTACAACATAACAAAACATCATTGACAGTAAAAATCAACAACGGCAACAAAGCCAATAGCAGCTAGAGCAGCTGTTCCGACATATGTTCGTGTTTATGGTCTGTATTACTTGGATTTTTCCACATTACGCCTCTGCGCTCCTCCGACATCCTTTACAAATCACTTATTCTATCGTTTTGTGTGGGTTTCTGCTTTAAGGCTCGTTAACATTATCTCGTTCCACATTTTCAAATCTATGTATTTCGTACTTCCCTTTCGGTTATATTATTCGACATTAGTTGCCTGTTTAACATTTATTGGTTGTGTTAGAGTGGATTTGTGCATCTATTTAAAAGTATGCAATGAAGTTAAATGCAATTTTTGAGCAGAGATTGAAGCTATTGAGAAAATTCTTATTCTTCAAGAGCTTGGGTTAATTTCTAGCATTTGGCTGTCACAACTTTGTTTGTCGGAATTCATATTTTTTCTTCCGCATTAAAGTGTCCTAAATATACATTTCCTTCTTTTCTTCTGTTAAGGTCTTGCTACACTTGTCCTCATCTAAATTAAGTACCTCATTTATAACTGCGGTGACCATGCGTACTTTTTTCAAATGGCAGTCCTTTGACTTTAATTATTTTTCTAAAAATCGATGTCGTCCTTTTTCTCAAAATTTAATATTTGCAAGTCTTTTTTGAAACGAAATCATTGATGTTAAGTCGCGTTGACTGCCACTTCGAAGAGGTATTGTTCCACTGTGGAAATTGAATCGTAGCCTGGTTGTAAGAATAGATGGCGATCGAGTATTTTATTACAGGAAAGCTACAGGGGTAACTAGAGAGCAACGTTCTATATATCAATTAATTCAGCTGGGAAGGCACCCCAAAACTCCTTACACTTTAGCATTCGCTCCTAAGGGGGGTTCTTGTCCAAAACTTTTACTCCAAGCAGAACCGAGGAGCAGTATAATCTAGCTAGACATAGTATCTAGAATTTTAGTGTCAAAATTTAGCTTCTCTCCGTGCCAGGTAAAATTTTTCCCTGGCACATTTTCAGCAAGACTGGAATTTAACGCAAGAAGGACCGAGAGAGCTTCAGGAGCTTTGCTGGGGTCGGAAAGCGTAATAAATAATGGGTCTTATGTCAGCTATTTAGAGCTCTCTGTGCATGTACGGCAACCCTCTTTTTCCCGTACCTTTTTCTTAATATTACGGTTCCTTTAAATCTCCCTTACCAAAATATGAACACAAGCATAATGAGAATATGTACTGTATTTTTACTTCAAATATATGGTCACCGTATCTGTAGCCCATGATCACTCACTCGTTTAAACCTTACGGATATTTATTTGCACCATTCAAGCCACAAACTACCAAGCTACTGATTGATTTGATTGAATACGCGCTCGTTTATCAAATTAGTTCTGCATAGATATTCTTGCATGTGTATGTATGTGCATGAAAGCATGACTTCACACAAAGCTTTTGACGTTGGCCCTGCTGAAGAGGCCATATTTTACTTTTTCACGTAATTTGCACTACCCAGAAGACGTCAATCACACTTCACATACATACATACATATGAATACACTGGTGGTGGAAGTAATAGACTCGCCTTATGTTGATCAGTTTTGGCTATATTTATTTTGTCTATTTATGGTTTATTATTATTTTTTTTTATAAAAGTCTAGCTAATTATATAATAAACTGAATATACGTACATAAATGCGCATTTAAAACTTTGTAAAAAATTATAAAAACTCAAAAATTTTAATCAAAATTTCAAACTTTTTATTCAGTACTGGCAAATACCCGGCTTGCTTCACAGCGCCTTAAAAGTATTTTTGTGTTGTTTGATACCCTTATTGTAATGTATATTTTATTTTATCAATTTAATTGAATTAAACTTTTTAAACAGGTGGCAACCCTCCTCAAACATTATTTCGGCAGTAAACTTTCCTAACCCTCTTCAGTTTAAAATCCATATTGCAATATTCACTTCATCTTATCAATTCAGTTAAATTAAAATTTTCAAACATGTGGCAACCTTTATAGAAATATTTTCGCCTGTAAGCCTTCTTGAACCTCTTTTTTTGACAGCCATATTGCAATATTTACTTTATCTTATCAATGTACTTAAACTGCAATTATCCGTTAAGGCAATAATGAGATTTGGTAACCCTGAAATGCAAGCATCGAGATTTATGCATAAAAATCGTAAAATCGATATTAAAACGACCGATTTGTAATATTACAGCTAAAGAAAATACCGTATAACAAGGCAATGCCTTCAAAGAAACACTGTTTTTTTGGCTCTTCTGTAAAATTGGAATGCCGTAAGAAAGTCTGTTTTGCAATTGGTCAGGGAAAACCAAGGCGTTTCTATTATTTCTGCCACGAGTTTTTGTATGTGCGTAAACCTCATTCCAAGGCCAATGCGAACTTTTAACCCATGCTTCCTTTAACTACATACATCTGTTCACACTTTTCTTTTTTGCCACTGGAGTCCGCACAGTAGTTCAAAATTGGCATTTTGTTTTCACAATTCGCCGGAGCCTTCATTTTTCACACACTTTGATAATTATTTTTTTTAATGAAAGCTAATAAAATTTGCAAGAGACCAGTTGAGCCCAATTTTTTAATTTATGTTTGTTTGTATTAAATTTTGTGGTGCAAAATGCAGAAAAACTATCAATTTTGAGGAAAATCGATTTTCCTATTTCAGTTAATAAATGTTACATAATAAAAACTAATTGAAAGCAATTGAAGGGTTCTCTCAAAACGAAAAGAAATAGAATAAAAAATTTTTTTGTAATAAAAAAATTTTCACCAAAATAATTTTTTTTTTGTGGCTTTTATAAATAGTTTAAATATGCAGTCTTATAGCTCATTAAATTTTAGTATAATAAAGTGCAAGTTGCAAGTAGCTAAGAGTTCGCTTTGATTTTTGATTATATAAAGCAAACGCTTAGTATCCCATTTAGCATACAGATGTGCTCGATATGTTAGCGAAAAAAAAAATATTAAAAATCAACGCGTCCTTTTAGCCACTTGCAAAATGCATTCTATAAACTCGATTTTTTTTTATTTTGGCGAAAATTTGTTTATTACGTTTCAAATTTTTCTTATGAATTTAATTTTTGTTTTGGGGGAACCCAAAAAACTGTTTTCAATTAGTTTTTATTACGTAACATTTAATAGCTGGAACAGGAGAATCAATTTTCCTCGAAATTGCTATTTTTTCTGCACTTTGCTCTAAAAAATTTAATACAAACAACAAAAACTCAAAAATCGGGCTCAACTTGTCTCTTGCAAATTTTATTAGCTTTCACAAAAAAAAAATTATCAACTTGATAATGCAAAATGAAGGCTCCAGTGAATTGTGAGCACTAAATACCAGTTTTAAACCACTGTGTTCCGTGGCCACATCCCGCTGCTACATTACTAATGAAGATGAATCTTGAGGTCAGCCAGCTTTAATGGCACAAAAAACTGTAAGAGAACAACACTGAACGCACACTGAACATTAAGGAATACATATAACATGTGTGAGATGCAGAATGGATGTACATATTTAGAATAAAGATATGAAATACATAGTATAGAATATTAAATCATCCATAGTGCTCTGTCTGCCCCAACACATTGTAGCGCCGCAAATGCAAGACAAAACAAAAAACAAAGAATAACAACAAACTAACCGGCGTTTAAAAAGGTTCGAGAAAAATACAAATTAATAGCTGAAAGAAATTGATAAAATAGCAAACAAAGTAGATTTATGTGGGCAAATTAAATATCAATAGAATAACCGTGGCGACTTAATGGTCCACCAAAGATAAATGTATAAAGTAGTCGAAAGCAATAAAAGAATTTGCACTCATTTTATTTTTGTGGAAAGAGCACAAGTGGGGTATCACGGAAAGGGTACAACTTTGCTCACCAACCCCTTAATGGTCTGCTTCTTCAATTTGATTCGTGAAGGTTGTATTTTCCTTAAAGAAAAATAAGTCTCGCGCGTGTTTGAAAGCTGCTAGCTACGTTATATGGATTTTCACATTACATTTTTCGGAGCCGTTCACAGCCTTTGTTAAGATGAATTTCGGCGTTTTCGGCTTACCGTTTTGCTTACTGAGTCATACATTTTAAATTTCCTCCGGTAATGGTAATAATAATATAAACAAAATAAATGAAAATTTCACCGGCTATAATTTTCTCATCTAGTACTTTATGCCCAAATATGTGTATACTTGCAAACATAAATTTCTAACGATGATTCACTTTAAGACCCTATTTTAAATCCTTTCTCTCAATCGCACAATTTTCTTTTGTTATGGCTATTTTCTTTTGATCTAACCTTTGTTATTTTGCCTTGGCTTGCGTAATTACCGGGTGCCTTTTTCACTTGATATTTCACTCTTTTTCAGTACTCCCTTCAACAGCTTTGTTACTTCGTCGTCGCCGGGCTTAGCGCCGGCAGTAATATTTACTTAAATTTTTATTGTTTATTTGCTCAATGCAAAACCCTTCTGATATGCTTTTAAGCTTAAAAATAATAAAGTATATAAAAATGTTACTACGTTTCCTTTTTTTTCTTTTTTATTCTCTTTTCCAGCGGCATTGCTGCAAAGAGCAAGGATGGGTAATATATTTGTGTGCGCCGAGGAAAATGGTAGACAAACAGGCGTTCTTTTTAGAATGGCAGCGTATTTAAACACATTTACAAACACAAAAAATCAAAACAGTACATAAAATAAAATAAAATAAAATATACCTAGGCCCTTATTATGATTCACAACTTTCAACATAGTTGAATTGTAAGTTGTAAATTGGTATTGTGCGGCACAAGTCACCTCCTCGGGCTCATCGGTAAAACATAATTCGTAACCGATTTCCATGTTTTTGTTTTTAATTATTTTAATATCATTAAGATAACATAATATTATGAAGATATCAAAATTTGAATCGAATTTCCGACTTTTTCAATGGATTCAAATTTTTTGGAACGTGTTTTATAGAGAATTTAACAAGGATCACGATGGTGTAATTTTAAATCCCAAATTTACTGGTCTTCACTATGCAAATCAACTAAAAAAAGTTAAACTGTTAATAGCAAAGTTAACTTTAGCCCGTTTCTTTATCTTCAAAACGACGTTAAGATGAAGCCTCTACGATGAGTAGAGCCCGAACTTCGAACTTTGACAGATCATATCTCCGAAGAAAAAGAGAAAAAAAAAAATCCTCGAATATGTTTTAGCTTATTTCATGTATGGAACCCATAAAAAAAATTTCTTTTACGAAATCTGTCCAATTGGTATACATACATATGTAAGTATATAAATATATGTTGTGGCATACTTATATTACTACACATGTGTGTATTGCCTGCAGAAAAAAATTATCAATTGATAAAAAATAACCCACTTGTAGGTAGCTTTCTTGCGGGATTTCTATAAAATATATAACTTGTAGTTAGCTACAAAAATCTAACTTTAAACTAGTTGAAAAATAATGCAGCAGTAATGAAGGAGATTGTTTTTTTCAAATGCGTTTCTGTTTAAATATCCTGCAGTTTGCAAATACTTTTTTCGAATGGAGGACAAATAAAAAGAAGATCGAAATCTCATATTACCATTTTGAAGTTATATCTGACGGAGTTCGAATATGGGACCACGTACAGCAGAATATGGAAACAAATATGAAAAGTAATAAAATAAAAAATAAAAAAAAATAAAAATAAAAATTAAATAAAATTAAAATAAAATTTTTTTTGCTATTTTGATATTTTATGTCCAAAAGTAGTTAGTTACAAGTTAGTTACATCAAATGCAGAGGTAACCACCCTTGACTACATCCAATGCAGAGGTACACTACCCTTGACTATTTCGCGGAAATCGCCATAGAAATATAGTTAGCTTTCGTCAAAGAAAATATACAGATAATAAGTGACTTTTAGCTCCTTCCAAATCAACCTCAAGTTAGCTTATAGCTAAATACATTTCCTGCAGGGTTTGTATAAATACTATATGTAAGTGTAAAAATGATCTCTTATTTTTTTCTTTTTGTAAAAATGACTGCGACTGCAATATGAATAACTTTCAATTCTATAGTTTTTAATTTATTCAGTTTGTAATTATCTTTTTAAACTAATATAAAATAAAGAAATTTATATTTCTTTTTATTTCTAGTATTCGCACTAAAGCAAGACTATAAAACTAGCTTGTTAGCATATTTTAATTAATGGTAATAATCTCCGGGATTCACAAAATGGTCCGGGATTGGATTCCTTAATCCACAAACACACACCGAATTTTTCAAAGTCGTTACTTGTTAATTTAATTTGCTTTGAAAGGTTTTTAGTTATGCATCTAAGTTTTTAAAACTTCTATTCCATTGCAGTTGCATCTTTAAAGATGGAATTCTTTGGCTCGACACATTTCTGCAGCAGCGCTAACTTTCGCTAAGTAGCAATTATTATATTAAAGCGCAATGGAAATTCATAAAACGTGCGAGGAAAAACAAGAATAGCTCATGAAAAAAATTATGAAAGGAAGCATAAAAATTTTGCAGGTTTTTTATTTGGTATTATTTAAGGCAAGACAGAAAAAAAAAAATTATACGTCCTTGTGACAATGAAGAGCAGTTACCAAGGCTTGTGAACGAAATCAAAATCTACACTCGCTTGCAATCCTTATTCCTTTCTTAGAAAAAGTTAACGACTGTTGGAAACTCTTTTGAGGTTTCATTTAAATTTAATTAATTGATTTTTAACGCCTCACAGTTAAATTTCGTGTTCCTTAAGCTACCGTTTTTTTTTTTTAATTTTTTCATTTTATCTTATCACGTTAAATTATTTTCAACTTCGGCATTATAATATATATAAATATGTACACGTATATACGTACTTGCATATGCATAAAAGTAAACCTTGAATTTCCAAGAAAAATCTGAATGAAATATTCTTGCGCACTGACAAGTGCTGCACCGCAGACTCACGGCATGCATATTATTATTAATTGTGATGTATTTATTAGTGACTCTCCCAGTAGCATTGCACCCTTATGTACATATGTATTAATATGTTTGTATGCATCACTTTCGACAGCGCCCCCTTTTCATTACTTTCGTTCTCGATTTCTCTGAAACATCTTCAGCTCAGCTTGACGTTTCGTTGCTTGAACGCTTTTCCAATTGAGTTGTACAACTCACCTTGATTTAATTTCCACTCATTATTTTGCACACACATATCTACGTTCAATCATATACATACATACATGTATGTAATATGTTCATGTTACCGTACATATGGAATTACCGCATTCATTCCTTGCCAAGTATTTGGCCAAGATTCTCCTCAAATTGTTGATATATGTATGCCTTGACGTTGAAAGTGGAATTCGCGACCAAACAAATAGCCGCGACTCACTCGGCTACACTGCCGCCCAAGAAGTTTACTGCGATTTTAATTGCATTGCAATACATAAAAAGATAGCATTTGCATTCAAGTGTGCATCTGTATGTATGTAAAACCGCATCCTTCTTATTACATACCGCACAAGTGTTTGTGCGTCTGTATTTATTACAGCTTTTAGCCCTATTTTCAGTACCCTTGCGCATTAGTCTCAATCTCTGTTGTTGGGATATCCTGTCTTCACGTGCGACATCTTGAATTGACAAGCAGTACTTTACATGCCCTTCTATATATATGGGCAAATCTAAAAAACAGGTAACCTTGGTGTTATTTAGCTTTATTTTCACTGTTGGAAACTATATCAAGCTGGTTTGCTTTTAGATATAATTCCTTGACGTATACTTGAAGCCTCAACAAAAATGTGGATCAATTTGCCGCATAACTTTTGAATTATAGGTGTTTAAATTTATACAAGTAATTTTTAACAAAAAAAAAACCGACTTCAACTCCCATATAAAAAAAAAATATATATATATATATCTCATGATCCACTGATCGGATCTCAACCAGATTAGTATGGGACCACCTCTGAGACACTACCTTTCCGATGCAAAAGGAATTATCGAAATCGGTTGACGTGGTCCAAAGTTATGCGGTAACATACATAAAAAAAAATAATTAAAACAAAAAAAAAAAAAATATTCCGACGAACTGATAACCTCCTCCTTTTTTGGAAGTCGGTTAAAAAATAGTGAAAACAAGTGAATTTTTTATGTAATTTTTAAGAGGGGCAAAATTAATTATGTCATAACTTTTGAAGCACACCATATTCTGATTTGAAATTTAATGGGCATTTAGCACTTATGTGTAGATTTTATATGTAGTAGATAAGAAAAGTGTGCATTAAAAAATTACGAAATGGCAAGTAACTCAAAGTCTGTAACTCCACATTTCACAATTTTCTAAATTTTCGGTTTATCGCGCATAGTTTTTGAAGCATTTAATTTTAAGAACTTTTTAAGTATGTATTGTATTCTACAAACAATTGCGAACGATCTGATACCTGAGCAAGAGCTGTGCTTTCAGAATAAACCAACTTTATAAAATATTCTGCAATCTTGAGCGTAATTTTGATTCCAAAAATATCTTAATTGAAGGCACATTTGGAAAATAAGTCGAAACGATCTGGATATTTGTATAACTACTAGTCCTTATATAGTTGCATATACTTGTAAAATGCTTCAAAAAAATGTTCTCTAGAAGTGTGTAAAAACCTTGATTGAGTACTTTTAATTATGCTCCTTCTTGTAGTCAGAATATTTCGAGCGTGGTATCAAATCAATTTTTTTCGACAAAGGTTCTGATAGTTGGTCCTACTTAATTGGAGCCTTTTAAATTCAATGGCGTCCCCAGTTTTTCCCGATTATCTCCACTTTTGGAGATAGCGTTACTTGAAACTTTGCTTAAATATGAACTATTTTATAAAAAAAACTCCCTCAGTTTTGAAGATATGTTACTAAAATTTTGCACACGCCTGTATTTTAATATTTCCTTCACTATGTCATAAAATCATCGAAATCGGTTCACTCTAAAATCTAGCTCCCATACAACTGATTGTCCAGAGACGTTGTTTTGCTATATAACTCCTCCAATTAAGCAGGTAAAAATTTGTTATAGGTTCACTTTAACGTATAGCACGCATACAGTTTATTATTCAGCTATGAAGTTAGAGTTATAGCGCAAAAACACATATCTGAGTAATCAGTTGTATTGAAGCTATACGTTAAAGTGCACCGATTTCGATAATTTTAAAGAATAATTAAGGTAATATTAAAAAACCGCCATGTGCAAAATTTTATTAAAATAACTTCAAAACTGAGGGAGTTATTTATATAATAGCTAAACTTTAATAAAATTTTCAAATACCGTTATCTCGAAAACCGGAGCCAATCTGGTAAAACGGGGGATGCCATTCAATTTAGAACGTCCCAATTAAGTGAGTTGAACTTTCAAAATCTTTGCTCAAAATTTACAACTCGAACGACGTAATTTGAACCCAGCTTATTCTTTTGTTTTCTATTTCATGTTTATTCCTCGTCTAATTTTTGAAGCACTTGATAAAAAGGAATTACTTTTTTGTTAATCGATTTATTAAGAGAATACGAATAAAATGATATATAAAACATAGGCTTGCTCACGAATTTAAAAATAAAATTTTTTTGTTTGGAGAGTGTACCTATTTTTTAGATTTGCCCATATTCACACATATGTACATATGAATATTAAAATATTTTACACACCAACACTTCCCCCACTTGCCTTTCCTTTATCGATGTGCGTGCGTCTATTTATACTACACAAGTAGCAAGCCTCTACCTGGGTTGGCAGCACGTCAAGGTCCCTTAGCGGGTCAACAAAAAATTGCTCGCATCTGTTTACCGACTTGTGTCTTCGCTATGCTTGGCATCTGCGTAGTTACATTTTAATTATCGTGGGGTGGATGCCAATTTAAATGAAATCACTTTTACCGCCTCGACATTCAAGGTTTTCTGCCTCAAATGCAAATCTTGTACTTACATATATATACTTGCATACAAAAATCTCATTTAATAAGCTTCAATGCGCGTTGCATTGCATGGAATGGAAGACATCAAGGATGTCACGGATAAGAATTTTTAATAACAACTACTGAATAATCGTAATATTTTACTTCTTTACATTTGTCAAAGTCTTAAAATTAAAGCAACTAATCGCCTACATGGGACAGATATGAAACCGGAGGTGAGCAGTATTGTAAAATGTTGTTATATGTGTGTATGTATGTACATATGTATTTATGTTATTTATGTATGCCACGCAAACACAGAACTAAAGACTAACTAAGGGTTTTTTCTCAAACATATTTCATTGGGTAAAAACAAGATGTTATTAAAATCTCTGAATATATCGACATACTTGCACTCACCACTCTTAATTCGTACTACTACGACTTTTTCCCTTACATATATTTCAATGTCGTTGTTAACTTCTTCTTTATAAATGTATTGCATTAAGCTAATACTTATTCAAAATGTGTGACAATTTACATTCAAAAAAGATGCATTAGAACTCTATATAACTATCAGTCTTTTAATATTAAACTTTATATGTTACTGGTCAAACTAACTCAACACAGAAAGTGAATTATTTAAATAATTTCAACGACACTTTATAAACATGTGGCAACCCTCTTCAAACATTCTAAATTTTCATACTAAAAATTTCTTAACACTCTCACTTTTCATATTTCGAATAACTTGCGTATATGTAAGTTAATTAAGTTCGATTTTTTAATCGGGTGGCAACCATCTTCAAAAGTAGCTTCCGAGCCGAAACCTTCTTGAATATCTTTGGTCAAGCATTGTGATTTCAATTAATTTATAAATTAAGTTGAACTTGATTTTTTTAAACGTGTGGTAACCCCCTAAATATTGTTCAGAAATGAAGCCTTTTCAAACCCATTTCGATTGATACCAATATTTTAGTATTTCATTTAAAATATTAACTAGTTTAAACTTAACTTTTTAAACGGGTGGCAACCCCTTTTAAGCACTTCAAAAATATTCTTAGTGTCCAAACTAAGATTTCTCAACACTGTTTCGTTTGACATAGTTTAATATTTCATTGCATATGAGTGAACTAAATTCGAACTGTTCAAACAGGCGGCAACCCTCTTCAAAATATTTTCAAACTAAAATCTTGGTAATTCAAGTTGAATTTTCTGTGGCATTTTATTAAGGCAACTTATCTCGAGCATTATTTCATTGGGTTCCCAAACAATATCTCAACGATTAACTAGCCATAGTTGTAGTTAGTTTTCAAGCGAGGCTCATTATATTTTAATTCCAATTCAAACCTTTTAAAGTCATTTAAGTAGTTCAAAATTCCTTAAATTTGTGTTCTTAGCTCTAAAACTATTCTTGGTGCCTGATTTCTTAGCCGTCTTTTCATCTATGTCCATAAAGATGCCATGGCGCTAAGACAGGGATTTGACGGAGGCCAGTACAAAACATCCATACTTTTAGCCTGAACCAATTTTTTTAGGATTTTGGCTGTATGGAGCGGGGCACCGGCATGATGGAAAATAAATTAACATATGCACAGATGGGAGTAGGATAGATTGCGGTAAATTTATGCGATCCTATGCTTATACAGTGCCATTTATGAAGTATAATTTACCAACAGGCTTTGCCGACATGCACCGCATACCATGACGCTTGATGGAAAGTTTAAATTGCAGTCGTTGGCTTGGCTTTAAATGCATTGCATTAAAGTTTTTACATCTAATTTCACAATTTCACCTTAAACACAAATAAGTCAGTCAGCTTAAAGGTAATGCAATACATAGTAATTACAACTCATTCACTTTAGCAGAGGTCCGATATTAATTTACAAAAGTTCCCAAAGTGGTCCAGGTGGACCCCCATCCCCAGGGGTCCACGAGAGACTCGACGGGGGTCTACGTTGGCGTTAAAAAAATATGGGGGTCCACGAGTTGTAAGAGGGGGTCCATGAAAATAAATCTGGCTTCGATAGCAAAGAACCAAAGTGGTTGCTAGATAGTGTCTTTATTTAACTTTTTGAGTGGTGTTTAGTGCTCTCGACGCACTGCTGCACTTCCCGTCACTTTGTGTCTACATACGTGGGGAAGCCTTAAAGGCCACCTGCAGACTAAAAAGAAACGGATGTTGGTTTAGCACTAAGTGAGACGAGGCGGAAATCGCTGGCGGCAGAGATTTGAGCACTTGTGTCTATAATGCTGTGTTCCCTGAGGGGTAATGCTGGTTTAATTCCAGCACTGAACCCGAACTCACACACTGACTCTAGGCCAGAATCTGGGACCTTTTTTGAACTTAATGGGCATAAACTTCACTGTTATCTTACGGAATATGCTTCGGCCTTCCAGCTGGAGTATTTGCAATCCTCAAAGCCATAAACTACGTGGTGGATAAGGAGTTACATATCTGCAGAGACAGCCAAGCTGCACTTAAGGCATCTACGTACTTCCTAACTAGTTCGACAGTGCAACTCTCGACTTAATAATGTTGGCAAACATAACAAGCTCGCTTTACTTTAGGTGCCATTTGGCCACCGTTAGCTTAGCCCAGACATTCCTCGATCCGCAACCAGTTATAGCACTCCCCACTTCGACCATCGAATCCACCAACAGAAACTGGGTGAAAACTTCGCTCAGCAATGACTGAGAGCCTTCGACTCATGTTGCCTTCAATATCAGAAGGTCTATCTAGTTTTTTCCTCTCACTGAGAAGACGGGACTGCAAACAGCTTGTTGGACTTGGTCACTTCACGTGGCAAATTTTTTATGCTTCTTGCTTGCCTGCTTGTTTATCATCGATTTTTCTAGATTCGATCTTTTCTCTTTTGTCAGTTTCTGAATTTAAACTTTGGCGTAAAAAGCTTTGTGGTTTTGTTGTTTCAATTTTTGTGTGTTTAAAAATGTGAGTGATGAATATTTTTCGCCTCACTTTAAAACAGGGAGCGATAAAAATAAAAATGGTGCCATCAACACAAATGAACTATTGAAAATAGAAATAGATCTAACCTGGCTACAACCACAGCCGTCGCGTAGCCCGGTCGTCGCCAAAATAATTATCTACATAAGAGTACGTGTTAAAATAATTTGACAGCTGTAGTCCGTAGCTCGTCGTTTTCATTGTGTTCGGGCTATTATACTCTATGTGTTAGTAACGGGAGCAGGGGCAAGTTTGGGAGCCTCTGATCTATAGTATGCGCTTAAGTTCTGAACACATTGAAAACGACGAGCTACGGGCCACAGCTACCACTTTGTTATCTTCATTATCTAAACGCTTTGTCGATGGCGACATGATTTTTTTGAACGCGGCAGCGACATCATGAATTTGTATGAGTTTGACATAAAAGAAGAGGAAGAACCTTATGTGTCGCCGGAAAAATAGAAATAGATCTAATCTTGCTACCACAGCCGTCGCGTAGCCCGGTCGTCGCCAAAATAATTATCTACATAAGAGTACGTGTTAAAATAATTTGACAGCTGTAGTCCGTAGCTCGTCGTTTTCATTGTGTTCGGGCTATTATACTCTATGTGTATATATTGGTTTTCTTGCAATTAAATTACTCGTAACTCCATTACTGTAAGAAGCAGGCAATTAAATGTAAGCAACTTTCGAAGACTAATATCCGATATGAAGCTATGTAAATTACAAACATAAATAGTGAGTAATTCGCAGGGAATTGGGTGATAGTAGAGTAGAAAGAAGGCAAGTGTATACATTCAATATGTGTAAGAATGAAAACTATCTCACACATACATACGTACATATGTACATTCAAGAATGATAAACACACTAACCACACATGTGTACAAGTACATATATGTACATAACCCTTTAGTTATTATGGTTATTTTTAATTAACAGCCCTTGGCTGACACAAATAATGCCGGTAAGTAATAATTGTGGTTGCACAGCAATAATTACAAGTTGCATGTGCCCGGCAGAAATTCAATTCGACTCCACTCATACATACATACATACATACATACCAACATGCATATGAAACAGGCGATGTTGGTGGTTATCTTATGTCAAATGCATTCCTTTATCATTATCCTGCAGCTGCTTCTTTGATTTGTGGCCTGCATCTTTTACGAATTACTAGAGTGTAATTTAATAAGTTCTTACCAGTATCAAGGCATAATGAAAATTGCATGGAAATTTGTAATGAAAACCAAGTCTGTATGTTCACATACCCGACATACATACATACCCTACAGACAAAAGCATCTATATTAGGGTGATCCAAAAACAGTAATGTCGGAATTGTAATGCTCTCACCCCCTAAGGTTGTTCTATATCGATAAAAAGTGTTTTCCTATTTTTTACCTTCATTTTATTAGCTCGGAATGTAACTATGTAATATTGATGCGCCTAATAGATGCAGCGATTTCTATTCTCAAGTTACACACCTGTTGACAGTACGAATGGCAATTATAATAAGGAGGTATTAGTTTTTTAAACTCTAATTTTATTTTTATTCTGAAATCAAAAAATATTTAGAGGTCGCTCAAAGCGCTCAAAGTTTTCTATGTATTTATATATATGGGGAAAAAAATAACTTTTCGTAGAAATGGTATAGAATTCTTGAAAATCAGTATTTTTTTATCGGAAAACTCTAGTTCTCTTCAGGAGACTTTCAATAATAAGACGCAATTGTTTATTTAACTATTTTTTAATACCAACGATTTTTCGTGATTTTTGGCGGACCTACAAATTATAGTTGCGATGAAAAAAATGGTTAAATAAACAATTGGTTGCTATTATCGGGAGTCTCCAGCAGATAAACAGGGGTTTCCGATAGAAAAATAATGATTCTATACCATTTCTACGAAAAGTACTTTTTCCCCATATAAAATACATGGAAAATATTTGGGCGCTTTGAGCGACCTGTAAATATTTTTTGATTTCAAAATAAAAAATAGGGGTTATATTATTTTCGGTAAAGAACAATCCTAGGGGGTGGGAGCACAAAAATTCCGACTTTGCTTTTTCACGTGCATTTTTGGACCACCCTAATCTATATACACATCGCCTCTGAATGATTGATAGCAATGTGGAGAGATAAATATGAAAGCCACTAAAACCAATACTATAATAATTATCATAGAAGTTATAAGAAAATAATTACTACATCAAATCCATTTCTAAATGCTTTAATAGTAATAAGCTCTATACCACAAACACTCCAGAGATTTTAGTAAAATATTTATTTATATATACAGCGGCAGGCGCTCGAAGGGTTACCGATTACAAATCCTATAATTTTGTCTTTTCTTTCTTTTTCATTTAAAAAACATCAGAAAAGTGTTAACTGTTCGATATAACCACTTTTAGCGCGGATAATAGCATCGAGTCTGGTGGTATTTTGCCCCAATTCGAGGAGCAATCTTCAAGGCGCTGACTGTGGCGTATTTTTTAGTTGATACTTTGACCTCGAGAATAGACCAGTGAATATGGTGGCCATTGCTTAAGGAAATGAGGATTGGAAGACTTTTTCTAAAACACGTATGATTTTGCTAACTTTATGTAATGGTGTCGAGTCATATTGAAAAGTCCAATGATTTAAACGGAATGCTTTTCGTGCTCTGGTTTTTATTTTTATATAAAAATAATAATTTGCAAAATTTTAGCAGTTTTAATTGGGAACACTTCGGGCTTTTGGCTGAGTAATTAGAGCTACATACTACCACTCGGTACACTCTGGGTACGGTCCTTGGCCCGAAGGCCATCTAAATTAGAAACATTTTGTTCTAACAGCGGTCGTCTCTCGGCAGGCAATGCCAAACTATCGAGTATGAATTTCTGCCTTAAAAACGCTTCTAATAAAACTATTTGCTATTCGGAGGCTGCGTAAAGTTGTAGCTCCCCCATTTGCGTTATAACATCAGGACACACATGACAAATTGGAGGAGAAGTGTTCGTAGAAGAGAACTTTGGGTTTGTTGACTTTAAGCATTCGAATTTGGTTACCTGAAAATAATTCCCCGGGAAATGTTTCAATTGAATTAAAATAGCTTTATTTAACTTCTGCACGATGCGTTTAATTATTCTTCTCCTTGTTTGGCTCTACAACCATTTTTACGAGACCAAGAAAACTTTGTCAATTGCCTCTCCCCTTTGGGATATTGCGCCACTTCCTTCTGCACTTGGTCCTTCCATTGTGTTCACCTTCTGATCTTTGCTCGACATCATCGTCCACGTTTCTGCTCTATATATTCAACAGGACGGGTCTGATGAGAGATTTGTAGAATGCAATTTTCGTTCGTTTCGTCGAGAAAGGGCTCGGCGTTTCAATTGCCTACCGAGCCAAAGTGGCGCCTATCGGCAAAAGTTATTCTTGGCTCCACACAGGCTCACATTATTCGTGGTGTTTATACAGGATCCTAGATAAATAAAGTCCTTCACAACTTCAAAGATATAACTGCCAACAGTGACTTGTATCCCAAAAAGCGTGGTACTCTTCTTATGTCGTATCCGTTTATCTTGCCTGCGTTCACCGCTAGACCTCATTAGCTTATTTATTTTTAAGCTGGAAAATGGTCTCAGACGGCGCGGAGATGTCTTTTAAGGGATCTGAATGTTTTAGATAGCACCTTATATGCAATGCGAAGAAGTCTAATTCCACAGTAATCGCCGCAAACAAGGGGATCTTCCTTCCTTTGAATTGAGAAAAGTACACCAGATTCTGTTTAAAAGCTTATTCATGGTCGCTATCACCTCTTCGCCGGCCGGAAAACCGTCTGCTCCAGGGGCTTTGCTGTTTCTCGGCCGCAGTTTTACTGTTCTCACCTCGTGTTGGTCGACGGGTTGATGGACGTGAGTGTCGTGCCTTTACATCGGTTCGTGTTCTTCTTCATCAAACGCGCCCTTCGTTTCCTTAATCTCAATTGCACTGTAGATGCCTGTTACCAGGTTTCCATATTCATCTTTGCAGGAGCTAACAACCATTTGATTGTTGCCTTATTTTCTGATACAATTTTCGAGACGCATTTTGAAAGTAGGATCGGTCATTATCTTATTGCATAACATCAGTCAATCTCGACTGTACACTGGAAATAGACTGGCTGTGCAAAAGCTTATGAGCAATGTAATTGAGGTGACCTTCCCATTAGAAACACCGATATGCAGATGAAAGGAAGGAAAACAAATCGATGCCTAATATGAATTTGCAATCTTATTTCTGTACGAATTTTGAATAGAAATTACGACGTCTTACATAGTGAGTCTACTTAATACTCGAATTGAATGCTAATTGCGCAGAAACTAAGATAGAAATAATCGAAATACATACTACAATTCATTTATGTAAGTATGTATGTGAGTTTGGTATGCAAAAACAAATCAGTGATGTACGCAGCAAAACCTTAACCAGCATCAATAGTAGTTGTGCTCTACGAACCACTAAGAAACAATTCGAAGGCTTTGAACATGCCACAAAACAATTGTCAAATGTACATAGATAACTATGATTACTTGTACATTGATGTACATACATACGAGTATATAGGAAGAATCCAGGAAACCAAGCAACATTAATCAGTTAGACGACAATTGCGTTCGCAAATGCGTGCGGTTGTACGCGTTATGGAACATTTACCAGGTGGAGTATCTGAGTGTGCATTGAATGTACATTAGTGCGGATCGGTCCCCATACATATTTACATATTTACTTTTTTTGACACTACGTCGCCATTTTAAGTCCGATTTTAATGAGCCGTACACCGTTGCTCATGGCTTGGAAGCCGCCACAATTCTTACCTAAATCATTTTTTACTCCGAGTTCAAATTCTAGTAGTGACTGTCGGTATCTCGTTTCACATCATACCTAAATTCCAATTTTTTTTAGTCTGTCGAAAAGGTCGAAAGGCTAGAATTTGAACTCGGAGTAAAAAATGATTTAGGTAAGAATTGTGGCGGCTTCCAAGCCATGAACAACGGTGTACGGCTCATTAAAATCGGACTTAAAATGGCGACGTAGTGTCAAAAAAAGTAAATAGCCCATCGGGGGGGCGTGGCAAAAAAAAATAAAAAATTTTTTTGGGATCGCCTTCAAAATATCTTTAATCCTAGGGGTGGACTGGAAAAACTTTTGTTGTCGATCCACCCTAATGTACATACATATGTATGTATATGTAGTGCAATTGTATTCAGTGGATGCAAATTATTGAACATTTATGCACAACACAATAATAAATACCGCAGGGCAATTGTCATAGCAAGGGTGTGGGCGTGCATGCGCCTATTGTGCAAGTGTTGTGTAGCTGAGTAGCAGCTAAATGCACGAAGCGGGATATTTGAAATTAATTGTAGATCCTGTTTAGGCAGGATGTGCTAGCGCATTTATGTACATATGTCAGTAAATCAATGTGCATTAATAACACTTTATAATTAGGAAAAGTGCCGTAGAGTCGGTGATTTGTGCGTTTTCAAGTGTTATTATTTGTGTTGCAAATATGTAAATACATAAATAAAATCAAACATGGTTGCTACTAACTAAAATTCGAAAAAGCAATACATTATAATTAGTTTTGTGGTGCCCTAAATGGTAAGGTCCAAATTCATATACATTGTATATAGGTGTGTTTGTGTGTGCGTCCGCCGTGGTTGAGTGGTTAAAAGTGCGCACTACCACCTGGTAGGACCAAGTCTCGATGCCTCCAAAGGCAATAGCAAGCCTGCCAATGTACTTTCTGCCATAAAAAAGCTTATCATTAAAACTAATACCTAGCAAATGTGTAAGTGCCAATTACACTGCAATAGAAAATTTTCAATTGAAAAAAATAACCAACTTGTAGTTTGCTCTTTTGCGGGATTTTGATAAATACATCACTTTCAATTGACTGTTTATTAGAAAACTAACTTTAAGTAAGTTGCAAATTCAAATGACTTTGAATAAAGAATGTACACGAAAAAAACTGGTCGCACATAACCAAGCATAGCTCGGTTAATCATAACATTAAAATAAAAATCGGTAGACACTTAAAAAGCTGGAAGCATTTTCCACCTTACTGCATCATTTCTTTTTAGTAACAAAAATCAGTGTAGAAACGAGGACCAAGAAAGAAATCGATCGCGAGTTAATATTGCGCAAAGAGCTGGAAAATCCCAGCATGTTCCATAACGACATCGCAAAAAAGCTAAAATTTCCAAAGTCTACCGTTGCTTATGTGCTTAAAAAATACAATGAATGTTTATCTTTAAAAAGGAACCCTGGTAGTGGCAGAAAAAAAGGATTTGCTTGCGAAATTAAGGCAAAGGAAGTGTTATCTGCTTTTAAGAAAAATCCTGGACTTTCGGTAAGAGATGTCGCCAAAAAATTAAACATGTCGTCTTCGTATATACAAAAAGTATGCAAAACAGCAGGACTACGTTCTTACAAAGTGAATTCAGCACCTAATCGCAACGGTAAGCAAAATTTGTTGGCGAAACAACGTGCTCGGAAATTGTACGACAGTCTCATACAAAAATTTGGCTGTATTGTTATGGATGACGAATCGTACGTAAAAGCCGATTTTAAACAAATCCGGGGCCGCGAATTTCACACTGCAAATAAAAGAGGCAATGTTGCAGATAAATATAAAGACAAAAAGTTTGACAAATTTCCCAAAAAGTTTCTCATTTGGCAGGCAATTTGCCAATGCGGCTTCAAAAGTGATCCTTTTGTAAGCACTGGTACAATTAACCAAGAAATTTATGTTAAGGAGTGTCTGCAAAAGCGACTTTTACCTCTTATACGGCTTCATAAAGATCCAGTGCTTTTTTGGCCTGATCTCGCGATATGTCATTACGGAAAAATGGCTTTAGGATGGTAACATAGAAACAAAGTGTATTTTGTAGCAAAAGAGGTGAATCCACCTAATTGTCCAGAGCATCGGCCGATCGAAACCTACTTGGCCGTTATGAAATCCAAACTTCTTAAGACCCACAAAGCTGTAAAAAACGCACAACAATTCAAAAATAAATGGCAGCTGGTTTCCAAGGAAATCACTGAAACTTCTGTGCAAGGGCTAATGAAGGACATAAAGTCAAAATTGCGATCGTTTGCTTATTACAAGGAGAATTAACTCTTTTTTAACGAATTTCAATAAAACTAAGTTCAGATGTAAATATATGTAAATATCGTTGAATTCCATTAATATATTTATGTTTTAGAACGTTTTAACTGTCACCAGTTTTTTTCGTGTACATTCTTTACACTTTTTTGAACTTTACAAATACTTTTTTTGAATTCGTGACAAATAAAATGAAGTTCGAAATCGTATATTATCATTTTGAAGTTATGTTTGACGGAGTTCAAATCAGGGACCACATATCGACTGCCGAGTGGCAGTAATCGGCAGCCAGTTCGAAAATGCACTACCTCAAAAAATTTTTCAAGTACGCCCTATCTCAGAATTTGGTTGAAGAACGCGCCCTATTTCAAAATTCGTTTCAAAAACATCCTATCTCAGCTGCCGATTTAAAAACACCATATATCAGCACATTTTCAATACACTTTTAAGCGAGATAGGGCGTTTTTGAACCGAGTTCTGAGATAGGGCGTTCTTCAACCAAATTCTGAGATAGAGTGTTTTTCAATAAAATTCTGAAATAGAGCGGTTTTGAAAAGTTTTTTGAAATAGGGCGTTTTCGAACTGGCTGCCGAGATAGGTCGAACTAAAAGGTAAAAATATATTGTGTTTTTTTATATAAAAATTTTATGGGTATTCATGGAAACGCGTAAATGCCTCGACCTTTAGTTCCTTCCTAATTAACTTCAAGTTAACTTATAGTTGGATACATTTCTCGCAGGGATAGTGCATATTTATCTGCCGTAGGTCAGTGCGCAAAGATGCTTGCCGTAATTTGTTGATTTCCAGGGGGTCAGGGTGCGAATTCCAGGCAAAATGCAAATAAATTTTTATTAAAATAAAAAATGCTTCATTTTGATATGTGCGTATTTGAATTGAATATTTACCACTATACAGTACTTTCATTGAGGCTTTTAGTAGGATCAAAGACGCTTTTGTTTGATTTTACTATTTTTTCCACTCAGTGTACATCTACGTACCTAGTACATAGGGCCCGCGACAAAACGATAGCACCTCAACATTTTGAACAGTTTTGACAATTTATATTTTGTTGTTTAATGTTCATTATTTTTATATTATTGCTCTTTATCTAACAAATACTATATGAATCCAAATTTCAGGTTTTGTCTAAAATTTATAAAAATTCCACAAACTTTTCGACCCAATTCCAAGCATTTCAATTTTAATTTCTGGAATAATTTTTGGTATGCAGTTATATAGCTTAAATTCTATTACAATAAAGTGCAAATTTTAAGTTTCTAAAAAATTGAGTTGATTTTTGGTAATTTTTTTGCTGACGGTATCGCGCATTTTCTTCCTTACAAAGTAATTTTTTATATGGAAAAAGTGCATAAAGCGTCGGAACAAAAAAAATTACAAAAATCAATGCGATTTTCTGGCAACCTCAAACCGTCACTTTATTACACTATCTACTATAAAACTGCATACAAAAAATTTGCTCAGAATTTCAAATTAAAGTGGGAAATTGAAATGAAGAGTTTGTGCAATTTTTAAAATTTTTTACAAAGTTTGGACTTATATGGTTTTTGTTAGCTAGGAAACTAAGTTTTAATAAAAAATTAATGAACCTTAAGAAAAGCAAAAGAAAAGTAGTCAAATTTGTTGAGGTTTGGGGCGTTCTGCCGGGAGGCAAAATAATCAGCCTCATTACGTTAGTCGTAAATTAGGCTAAATTGTACGACTCGACAACGTTGGCATTGTCTAGTACTAGTCGATTCAACTCACGAAAAACGACTTGCATTCGACACGACTCTCGCAATGAGGGCGAATATACGCTGTGTATGCCGCAATAATTTCCTTCGTACCTGCATATAGCTGGAATATAGGGCGCATCATGGAGCGCTAAAAGAGAATGATGAAGTTATTCTCACACTACTGTGCGATATGCAATGAGTAAGCTGATTACAATGTGGCATGTATGTACATAAGTACAAAGGTGTGCCTAAAGTGAAGTACAGTCACAGCTGCAATTTATTTACGTTCGCGAGAGCGGGGAGGATGGGGCGATTGTGGGTTAATATAATAAATTTACGATTGCACTTACATATTACCAAGATGACGCACAAGTATAAATTCTGGTAAGCACTCACATGTGCGACCTCCGTTTATACACATACAATTACATATGTTTGTACATATGTATATGTATGCCGTTGTGTGTGTGCATTCCGACAATTTGTGACTTTTCGGTCAATTCAAGCGAATTTGCCACGTTGCTGATTGCATTTACCCACAAACCAATCTTTGAGTAGTTGTTGTTGCATTGATCTCCAGAAAATTATAAAAGGAATTCATCGATAGAAAGTCTGCCAGGCTTCTTATTCTTAATTGAGCCATAGCAATCGCAACTGGCAGCCATCCGCACAGAGAAATGCATTCGACAAACATTTTGGCGCTGCCATTAAGGTGAGGAGATGAAAGCAGTTGCAGCTAACGAATGATAGATGATTACTGCAGTGCTCGCCACAGTACATAAAATATGCAAGAGATTTACGTACACAAACATACACACAAACATATACATATGTATGTACAATGCTACCAGTGTGCATGAACACGATTTTGAAATTGATTTTCCATAATAAATTAAATCATAAATGAAAATTTTATTAACCAGCTAAAATTTATGACTTTCCATTACTAAGCCTTAGAATTTGTAATAAATTCGAATTGCAATAATTCCTAAAATACAATATCAGTGCGGCAGTTGTCGCTCTAACATACATTTGCATTATCAGCAATGAGTAAAGGACACTCAAACCTCATAACTGCGGTGCTAATCTCCAAACACTTTTTACAGTGCCAGTAAATTTTATGTGAAATCAACAAAGATTTGCTCCATTTACTAGCGTAATCACAATTGGTAAAAGTCCGCAATAGTTCACAAAGTTCTAGCGCAAAAACCATTAAACCATTTTTCGTTTGACACCTGGTTGGTTGGTGACTTGAAATTAGAGGAACCGAACCATGCTGGACGGATTTAGATGAAATTTTTGAACACGTATCGCAAGTTCACTACTAGATAATATATGTAGTAATACTTGTAATAGAGGAAATTTCACTTTAGTTGCATGTGGGATAATTTCAAAGATATGATTAATTCCAAAAATTATATGAAAAAATTCAGTGCAATATAGAATACAAATATGGGTACCAAGTTAAGAAGAAAATTCATTTGAATTTAAAAGCTATTAAATTTTTAGGGACGAAATTCTAGAATATTGTCGAGTTTATATTATCCCCTAACATATAATTTGTTCAAAAATAAATATTGGAAAATTTCAAGTGTGTACATATATTGAAGGCTAAAATTTTAAAAGGACATTTTCATTACCTACCCGTCCTTATGCACCAACCGGGTTACTCTGTTTTAGTTCTAAAAAAAATTCTCTTTAATTTAATACCCATATTGTTTTTCTAACCGCCGGTTTCACCAGCAATTTACATGGAAAATTATTTCTTATTTTCTGTCAATTTCCATATAAAATTCAAAAAATTTAAATCGTTTGTTTACTTAAATTGCCTACGTGAAATTGGCTATAAGTACATTACACTGAATTTTTTAAATCAATTTTTTAATTACTCATATTTTTTTAAATTTCAAAGTGCTTTAAAAAAGAAAGCCTAACATCAGAGAGAAAAACTTAAAACACAATTTTAATCTATTTTGTCTTATGGTTTCGCCAACAATCCATCGATTTTCAGGATTTCGGATTGCCAGGATTTTCGGGACTTTAAAAATATCGGGATCCCGGGATGGACATCCCTATCATACATACATATGAGCAAATCTCCCTAGTTTTTATATTTTTGGACAAAGACGTGTTTTAGAAATTGTATTATCTTCAGTTTTGTATAAAGAACAAGATTCCATCGCGAAATTGTATTTTAATAAAAACTTAAAAAATATACATATCGTCGCCTGGGTAAAAGATTGTCGTAAGCGTCATTTTGACGATTTTTAGTTCTAGATGCAGTTATATATTGTAAAATAAAGTCTTTCGATTGGTGTCATCAGTTTTTAGATATCTCCTTTAGTTTCCGAGATACTGACTACAATTTTTTCGATAATTTAGTAAATATTTAGTTAGTGCTGCAGTCATATCATTACCTTAGAAATGGTGTCCTCCATTTTTGTAAATCTCCCTTAGTTTCCGAGTAAAAAGTGTCGTTAATTTAGTAGAAATTTTGATCACATTTTGTCGTATTTCACATCTCTTACCCAGGCGACGATATGTATACTGAAAGAGGTAAAATAAACCACCCATGCTCATATACCCGTAGCGGCGTATGTAATGTATACGCCCCGTGGCACTATATGCAGTCATCTAATACGTTTACTCGCACGCGATATTATAAATTTTAGTCATATTATTAAAAAGTAATTAAATTCATTATGCACATACACTACATTACTTTCTTCATGTACATATATCAAAATTTTGGAATGAATTGCGAGTGTACCAATAAAATAAAAATTTTAAAAATGGAATTTTAGTATGTTAAATCATAGTCATCTGGTAGTCAATGTAATTCTTTTTTTGAAGTGAAACTTCTTTAGCGGCGGTTGGTTGGGTGGGAGTAAATTGGCAAATTCAGCGGAAATTGCACACGGAAATGGTACAATGGAAATGATGCAACGGAATTGATGCAACGGCAATGGCGCAACGGAAATGGAGCAACGGAAATGGTTGGGGCTGAAACATGTACTTCTTGTGTGTATGCAAAGCAAATGATGCAACGGAAATGATGCAATAGAAATGGTGCAACGGAAATGGTTGGGGCTGAAACAAGTACTTCTTGTGTGTATGCATATACTATGAATTTAACAAAAACTTGCTAATAAAAGGTTAGAGGATAACACTTAGAAATAACAATACAAGAATGAAAGTAAAAGCGAGTACATACACAGATAAAGAAAATTATAAAGGCAAAGGTAAAAACAAAAACAAAGATGTGTGAAGATAAAGGTAAACACGAGGACCAAGGTAAATTTAAAACACTTTACTTATATATATAAGGGCAAAGGTGAAGGGGAATATGTTGATGAAGAAAATGATAAACATAAAAGTAAAAATAATGATGAGGATGAAGATAACGATAAACGTAAAGATAAAGATAGGGGAAGAAAGATTAAAATAAAGCTAATTAAAGAGGAAAGGACATAAAGAGAGACACAGAGACGCAATCTGGGAACTATTTTGGGATTTTAGAGATTTTCGAGACTTAGCGATTAAATAATCGATATTTTTATCGGTTTTGTTGTCGATATTTATCGACTTTGTTATCGATATTTATCGATTTTGTTATCGATGTTTACCGATTTTATTATCGATATTCATCGATTTTGTTATCGATAATTATCGATTCTGTTCTCGCTATTTATCGACTTTGTTAGCGATGTTTATCGATTTTGTTATCGATCTTGTTATCGATTCTTATCGATATTTATCGATTTTGTTATCGATATCTATCGACTTTGTTACCGATATTTTTACTGATTTTCTAATCGATTTAGCTACCAATGGTATTATCGATGTTGCTATTGAAATTTGTATCGAATTTGTCTTCGATTTTGCTATCGATATTTTGATGGGCGTTATATCGATAGAGTATGAAGATAATAGAAAAACAGAATAACATGAATGTTATTAAAACGAACAGTGGAAGAGGTAGGGATCTACATTGAGAGAAAAAAAGCGAAAAAATATAACCTTAAGCAAAAGCAGATGTGTATATGTATAAATAAATAAGTAACGTAAGTTTCACTTCTACAGTGTGGCCCAGGCGCACTTACTTATTTTGCTTTTGATGGCACACTAGTTTTACTACACTAAATTCGTTCATTTTGGCAAGGAGAACATTTTCAACGTTTCATTTTAACATTTTGCAGTAACTAGATTTATTATAATTAAAAAAATCGTAAAATTTCAAAAACTACAAAGTAGCTGCGTCAGATATTCGCGCATTCTGTAATTTTTTTTTTATTTCATGCTACACTCTTGAAACTCTAATAGGAACATTATACTTGAACACCTCCCAAAGTTATTTAAAAAGAATGAATTTTTCGAGTGACAATGAAGAAATGAGTAATTTCGGTATTTTATTGCCCAACCAAACGTTCTCGAGGTTAAAATTGTCCAAATACTTGATCTATTTTTTATTGTACTTGTTTCTGGGACTTCGTTGATTGAAATCAATGCAAGAAGAATGCTTTAGCGGTTTTTTTCTGTCGAGAGAAGGGAGTGACACTAAAGAAAACGCGCAAGATTTGCTCATTTATGTATATACATTAGGGTGGTCCTTAAATGTAGGAGGCCAATTTCTACATCAGATTTCCTAAGCCTCAACTCCTACGTCGATGCGACTAAAGTCGAAGACATCACACACATATGAACTCTGGTCCGGATTGAAGTCGGTTAAGGCGTGTCGCACAGGGGTCAAAGTTCGGATTACCCTATGACAACGTCTTAACCGTAGCCTCGACATAAAAAGTATGGATGTACATATGTGTATACCCAAGTCAATTAATAAATTAAAAAGCATGCACATATTAGAAAAAAACTACTTTTGGTGCGAATAGTGCGTTTCGCCCTGGCTAATATTGACGCTTGTGTTAGACCATTCTAGGTGTTTACGCCTCAACCAAACACCAATATTTATATATACGTACCTCATGCAGGCGGCGACACACATACCAATACATTTCCCCCCACCACCCTTCACACTTGTAAGTACACAGGACACTCGACTGCAAGTGTTTACCTTTTCTGCGCCTGTGTTTATGTACTTCAATAACAAATCCTTTGATTTTCTGCTTTCTCATTACTGGCAGCAGGTGAGTGTGTGCATAAAACTTCAGTTCTTCACTCTGCAATCGACATCTTCAATAGGGTTAACTAGCGTCGGGTTTTATGTTTTTATTTGCCCGCTCTTTGTTTACACTTTCCATTTTCAAGTACATTTCTACATCTGTACTCTTTGCTTTTCTGTTTAACCATTTATCGCGTGCCAATGGGAATATATGTATGTAGTAGCAAATGTAACAGCAATTAGCAGCGCAGCAATTTTTGCAATCACTGTTAATCGCTGGAAGTGCGCACGGAGGGTAGGATGATTGAAGCCATTCAAGTGAAACATTGGCGGTTGTGCACCAACAAAACAAAATCTGCAAAGCTATAGCTTAAGCCAGATGGATGCAATAAAGGTGCAACAAGGTGGCAATGCCAATAAGGGTATGAGAATGAGAGAATGAGAATGAGAATGAGAGATTGAGTGTCAGAGTTGAGTGATTCTGAGGGATTGTGCATGCGAAATGGTGTAAAATCATAAGTGGCAGCATTTCAGTGTTAATTGGCACTTCAGTTAATTGTGTGAGCATCGCACGCCCATTTAAGATGGCAATACTTTTACTTTTTATGTATATACTGACATGTAAAGCCAATTAGAGGAAGTGCATTGTTAAAATGTTTTATGGACAAGTTGTAGAAAATTCCGAATTCGTAGAGGGTCTATAGGAATTTCTTAACCAGCACTTTTGAATGCTTTTCAATGAAGTTTCTTGCTGACTATCTATGCCGATACTATACTCGGAAAAAAATTCAGCTAAATATATTTGATTATTTGATGTGAGATTAAGTAACTTAAACCAATTATGTGGGAAACATAGATATTTAGTTGAGGTAACTAAACCCTTTTCTCAGTTTAGAGATGGGCGCAGGATAACGAGACCCGCGGAACCCACGGTACGAAATAATTTTAAAATGTACCGGATTGGCGGTGTCAGGAAGGTCCTGAAATTTTGCACAAAAAATCGACGAGTAGTTCAGAAAATCTTCCTTAACTATGCAACCAGAAGATATTCGTCAAAAAGATATTCTAGCATATAGCTTAAAAATAATTTTAAATACGTCGGGATGGGCGGGATCGGAATTGAATATTGTCCCGCGCCCGTCTATAGTCCATACGGATTCTCACGCTGACACTCATATTAATGATAAAGCATATTTCCATAAAAATTTTAAATTTTTTTCATGAATACAATATACTTTCATACAATAATTATTATAATTTTTTTTTTCTTATACTAAAAAGTGCAACACCTATACTCCTCTAAAAAACATGCTCAATGCAAAATTAAATAATGACTTTTTAAGTGACAGCTCGAGTACCGCTGAATGGTGGAATAAATCAAAAAAATACATTACTCTTACAGCGCATCGGTGTAAACGAAAAACGCCACAGTATACGCGTCAAGAAAATATTTAATAAGGCAAACAGCCAGACTGACACGCTCTAGACAATAGTGACAGATGGCCACTAAGTAGCCGACAGCAATGTACATAAATAAAAAATAAAATATTTAAGCAAATCTCACAATAAATCATTTCGCTGCAAACATATACTATAAGTGTGTGTATGTATGTATTTGCATATGCATACATATGTATGTGGTTAACGAACATTCGAATGTATATTTACGAAAATTCACTTAGAACACCTGGTCGCCCTTGAACATAAATATGTACATATGTATGTATATATATATATGTATATTAGAGTGATCCAAAATAACTAACCTAACGAGTTTATGGCCTTAAAAGGACCAATTTACTAAGAAGAAAATTCTCCCATTTAGAAATATTTGTATTCCAATTTTAAAAGGTGTCGGTGAGCATTTGAAATTTTCCATGTGAATAACATGTACAAAAATTTGTTTCCATTAAAAATGTTATAACTATTGAACCGTTTAAGATAAATTCTCTAAATTCTGACTCTAAAGTTGATTGCCTAGACCTAAAAATTCATACACTTACGGGCTATGGAAGTCGAAAAAATCAGAAATATGCAGTTTTAGGGTTTTTATGCTTGGAAATATTCATGATAAATAAATAAACTTACAATAAAATAATACAAAATGTGTACGAAATGTTGATTATAAACTAGATTTGTCAGGGAAGAGTGAGTGTTAATCCATTTATTTATTCTTTATTGCATTTTTAAACATAAATTTTTTTTTTAAATTAGTAATAAAATCCAGTTTATTGCAATTTCGAGGCACCACTTGCAAAATAATTTGCTTTTGTTCTTCGTCGAAATTCGAATATAATTTTGTATCAACGCTATACCTCGCTTAGCAATATCATTAGCATATTTAATACTCTTAAACGTCTCTAAGAGCATAAAGAGATGGCAGCGTTGATCCGGATCAACTCGGGAATTAGTCTTGAGAATAATTTTATCTCAAACGGTTAAATAGTTATAACACTTTCAATGAAATCTAATTTTTTTACATGTTATTTAGATGGAAAGTTTCAAATGCAAACCGACACTTTTTAAAATCGGAATAAACCCTTTTCCAAATGCGAGAATTTTCTTCGCAGTAAATAGGTTCTTTAAGGCCATACATTTTTTAAGTTAGTTATTTTGGATCATCCTAATGTATTGCAATAAAATTACATGTGTTCGATTAGTAAAGCCTGACAGAAGATCTGTCTTCGCTATCAGCTAGAGATACGGTTGGCAGTGAACAAAACTAGAGATTACTTATTCTTACTTAGCTGCGCTACCTGCAATGCTATTTTCTTTCATCAAAGTGTCATTTAGAAGCGTGGCGTGTCAGTTTTCCCCCCTCTGAACTGGCTTAAATATTTGGAGTAAAGCAATGGTTTTGCAAGAAACTTGTTAGTGGCGGTTTTGTTTCAAATGCAAAACAATTAACCGGCTTACTCTTAAGCCAGTCAACCCAAATTAAAATAATATAAATAGGCAATCATGTTTCCTTTACACCCCTTTTACGGCTAAACTATACTTCTAAGGTATAAACAATTATATATCATTAGAAAGGTATTTTGATGCTGATGTGCAGGCAATTTTTCAAATTTCAAATTAGTTTAAAATAGAGCGAAAAAATCAATTCAAAAGTCACACCAATACCAATGCCATACATGTACATGGTTGGGGCGGAAATGCCTCCTAAATGTATGCTTTTATATTGATACTGAATTACAGAAACGTGCTAGGCAGCAGTTTAGGAATAAGATGTATGTATGTATGTATGTACATGAACAGATTAGACTCAAACGAGGAAGAAGGTATGGAGTTGAGTATGGAGAAGAAGAAAGGATAAAGCAAAGATTAACAGAAGTGAGAGAAACCGAAACATGAAGACAAAGAGAAAGGTAAATTTAAATTCTTCATAGTATACATATGTCATCGCAAAGATGTGGGTGAATATGTAGATGGTGAAAAGAATGAAGATAAAGATCTGGTTAAAAGTTAAGGAAATGATAAATATAAAAATTAAAAGATAAAGATATAGAAAATAGAGACAAAGACAGAAAAAGAAAGAGATACAATTGAAGAATGACATGTTAAGTTATTTTATGTTATGTTATGTTGTGTTATGTTATGTTATGTTATGTTGTGTTATGTTATGTTATGTTGTGTTATG
>NW_023458557.1:101127863-101129940 GCF_013731165.1 Rhagoletis pomonella
TGTTATGCTATGTTATGTTATACCGTGCTAAGTCATATTATGTTATGTTATCTTATGTTATGTTATGTTGTGTTGTTTTGTGTTGAGTTGTGTTATGTGGTGTTGTTATGTTATTTTATGTTATATTCAGCTATGTTGTTCAACGCATTTCACCTCTCAACTCAGCCCACCTCAGCTCCCCTTATTTTAAAAGGTTGAATTTCAACCGCTGGGCGAACACTAGTTAAAATAATTTCACAAAATTATAGCTACTTCACTGCAGTTTTTATGTGACATATAATGTGCGAGGCGGTAGGGAAAATCGAGCAAAAAGCAACTAAAATATAAAAAATTATCATAAGAAGTTATTTGATAGTCGTTTGTTTTTAGTCGAACATCAACTTGACAGAGCGCTCCCAAATCTATAATTTGCATTGCCAAAGCAAATATTGAAGGCACCGACATACATATTGCGTTTGCAACAAAACCTCAGCAAGTTTGGCAAGTCAAGCAAAAAGTACCATCTATTCTTCTTATTCATTTATTGCTGTACGTAGCTTTGACAAAACGTTTAGTTTGGAATACCAACAAAATGCCCCAATTAATTTTCACATTACTGTAACTGTCAAACTTTGAAGCAAACCCAAATCAGAGGTATGCACAAAGACAAGGATTCATGTTTACTTGTATCTACATATGTATGTATGTACGTATGTATGCACTCTAAAACGGTATTGAGGGTGATATGTATTTGACAAGTCGGCCAATTAATTTGAAAAATATACGCACATTGTGCAATTATTCTGAGCTGAGAAGAGTTCTTCTTTTTTGTCATCAACTTTTACGCCATATTTTGTGAGTCGTGAAATTTGTTATTTGCTTGCAAGCAAAATTATAACTGTGCAATGATGTGAGCCACAACAACAAAATTGTAGCATCTCCCGTTTTTTCGCAATCCAAAATTTTTGCAATTAAAAACTTTTAAATCATTACGAACTTTGGGTTTCTCTTCATTTTTTTTTTTTGCATTCTCTGCTGCGCGCGCGTTGTATCACTTTAGTGAGTTATTTTTCGGGTTTTATTAATTTGTTCTCAGCATTTTCTTTTATTGTTCCCAAAGTTGACATAACCTTAGAAATTTTTTTCAATAACATTGCAAACAGCCAAAACAAAATTGCGAAAAATAATATTTGTAATTGCAAAGCTATGATACTAACTGTCACTTGAACCAGAGCATTTTGTGCGTACTTTTAGCAGTTATTCTACAGTCTTTGCTCTTCCAAAATCGTTTTTACCCTTCACATTTCCAAGTTGTGTACTTTTTCAGTACTCTTCTCTCTGCGTTGTTCACAGTCACTTTAATTGTTTTATGGCATTTTTCGCATTGAGTGCAACTTTTTGCTTACCTTTTCTTTTTTCCTTGATTTATTTTTTTTTTTTTTTTTGTTCTTTTTTTGGCTCGCAATTCTTCCACATTTCTTCGTTATGCACTCGCATAATTTTCCAGTGAATTCTTATGCCGTTAGCAAAAGTTTTTAATAAAATAATTTTTCATTAGCGCATAAGTGCGCAATTTTGATATTTCTTACTGCCATCATCGACCCCTTGTGCAACATAACATCTCCGCTCTACTTCGCCTTAGTGCTGCTGCATGCTGTCGATGCTTTCATCACACTTTCGCTCATCTAAACTCGTTTCTCAACTTTTTCTATTAGTTTTATAAAACAATTCGTTTATTTCTAAATTTTTGCCTTCATTTCTCCCTCACTCCCTCTCTGCCTGCATCACGGCACTACCACTCTTACACGAGTACTCTCGCAAACATTTGGGTGAGCAATTTCATTAGCTTTTAGAAGTTTTAATAGACAGTTGTAGCCATTAGGTTGAGTAAAAGTTTAGTTTTTGCAATTCTTCATCGTTGTCGAAATTTCAAATGCACCTCCTGTTGCCTTGAGTTTTTTTTTTATACGTACATATATATGTACTTCGATGCACATCGTAAGCAAATTCGACAATATTTGCTGGTAATTTACAAGTTTTATAATTATGAATATCAAAATACGTGGACTCCGAATTTACTCGCAATATGTAGAACAAT
>NW_023458557.1:101130040-101133458 GCF_013731165.1 Rhagoletis pomonella
GAGTTTCTATTATTGCCTTCAGTGCAAATTATAAATCCCGAAAATCCCGGAATTATTTGCCAAGAATCCCGAGATTTTCGCGACCTTAAAAAGAATATACACACCTACCGTCAACATATCGTCGTCTCAGAAAACGGATGTCGAATGTTACAAAACCCCGGTATGTGCCACATACGACAAATATTTTATGATTTAAAAAAAGTAAGTTTGTATAGCAATTTGTCGTATGTGACGCATTTTCAGCACATACAACAAAAGGCATACCCATTCATTAATATTATGTAACATACGACATATGCTGGCTTTTGCGTTGGGTAGTATGGATATGTATGAATATGACTACATAAATATGTACATACATATAAACGCATGTACTTATGCATGCGCAAACATTTACATACATACCTACACGTGTACATATGTATACACATAGATATGCACGTTTCCAAACCCACGCGACACGACCGCAAGATGGCTTCCCATTTCTTCATGGCGAACACACGAATTTAAATTTTTCACGGACTTTCTTAGCAGCAATGAAATAAAATCGCACTATTTATATATTTTATTACTACTTGCACTTTTAATTCTATTGCACATTTGAATACAAATTAAATAAACTATTTTAACACTTTTGCACAGTATTTTCCTGCTTATCGGATTGAACTCGCGCACCATACGAACTCAAATATATCCGCGGCAAAGGTCTACAGAATATTGAAAATTAACCTACACTCTCAATCCATTACAGCTAATTTCCAATTTCCAAATATCTATTTATTTTTCCAGGTCCTCACTTTGAAAAGAGTTTGAATGAAGATACACATTGGAAAACTCCCAATTTGCAAATTTGGAAATTGATTTTGCGCTAACCGACTGCGCAGTAATAAAGAATTTGAAGCAGTGTTGCCAACTTTTGATTTTCAGAAAGCACCAAAAACTTGAAAAAAAAGCTTTTTGCCAAACTAAAAGCACCAAATTTTTTTTAATCAAAAGACGCTTTTTCGTAACAGTTTGTATTTAACAAAAGCAAAAAATTAACAATATTTACAAGAATACATACATAAATAAATACTCAAAACGTTTTCGCTCATAACGATTGAATAGCCTCTACACATGCTGTGATGACTCTTCCGACGTAATACCGAAGTACTATTAAAACGAAAATAATGCCCTAACTAGAAATGAGCAAAAAATTTGATGTTTTCATTATATGTATAACCCCAAATATGGCAAAAAACCGTGTTTTTGGCAATATATCTAAAAATTCTAGTACTAGAGCAATTGTACGACCAGATTTGGATTCAGCACCAAGAAATTATGTGTTTTATTCAGGTGGTAAAAAAATCAAAATTTGTACAAACAATTAGAAAAGAAATACCTAACTTACCCGCATACTAGCATTTTCAACGCGAATAGAATTCAACAAGGTGGGTTTGCAACTTCGGATTTTTATCAATTATGGTTGTATTTTAGTGCATTTAAATTTGTATATTCTTGTAAATTCCGCATCTTCATCAGTCATCACAGCTTATACTATTTCCAAATTATTTCAGGATTTAACTATCTCGGAGTAATACTAGTTCAAAAAAAAGCACTAAAAAAGACACTAGGCACTAAGTAATTTTTTTGGCGTTTTAATTGTCAAAAAGCACTAAATCTAGTGTTTAAAGCACCAAGTTGGCAACTATGATGTCAAGAGCGGATGAAGAGTGCACTGGAAACGGAAATGAACTCTCACTCATAGAGAGGTGGAGAGTATGTTGGCGTTTGTGTTTCCGCTTAAATAGAAGAGTCAGCTACGTAGAACATACATAAGTGTGTGTGTCAACATATCGTCGCCTCGGAAAACGGATGACGAATGTGCAAAATCACGATTTTGGGATTTTGATGCAGATTTACTAAGTTGGACATGCTCTTTTGATCCCTGCAATCCATTTTTTTATATCTCCCTTAGTTTTTGAGATATTTCATGCGCATTTTGTCGCATGTTACATAATATTAATGATTGGGTATGCCTTTTGTTGTACGTGCTGAAAATGCGTCACATACGACAAATTCCCATACAAACGTACTTTTTTTTAAATTATAAAACACCCTGCAAAAAGTTGTGCGACTAATCTCTAAAGAGAGTATTTCGAGATTACTTTCAATCGGGTACAATTGGGCATTAATTAGTCCCAACTAGTCTCATACGGGTACTAATGGAGGTCAATTAGTCACGACTCATTCCTTATGGGTATAATTGGAGATCAATTAGTCCCCAACTCATCTCTAACAGGTACTATTAACAATTTAATGATATGTACGCACTTAGTGAATGAAACTTCATGTGCGGCGTTGGCACACAGAGAGAGTATTCGCCTAACAAAACTGAGCACCCCGGCTCGAATCTCAGCTGGCGCAAATTTTTATTTTTATTTTTTAAAAGTGACTAGTCGCTTTTTATACCCGTTCGGGTATAAAGGTGAACAATTAGTCTCTTCATAGGACATGCTCGAACAAAAGCGATCAGTTCATTCCATATAAAGAGATCAAAAGTGGTATTAGTCGCATGCTCCTTCGCGATTGCTCCCAGAGTCATCCCGGATTAGTCTAATTTTTTGCAGGGCATTTGTCGTATGTGGCACATACGACAAATTCCCATACAAATGTAATCTTTTTTTTAATCATAAAATATTTATTGTCGTATATATCGTAAAACTGCGAACTTACGACAATTCGACGGTCCTCTACTATAACGACACAATTAAAATTGGAAATTAAACTAAGTAACTAATTTTAAAATTTTAAATTTTTAAATTTTAGCTTGTACTGAGTCTCCAATGAAATGAAAGAAATAAAATTGCACAAAAGACTGAATTTAAGTATTGTTTTTTGTTTTTATATAAAGAAAACGTGTGCTAGTAACATATTTACAGCAAAAGAGATGTACAGATTTTTTTTAAATGCATGAATATGTTTTGGTTATGTCTTTTCTAATAAGTAATCATTATTTAATAAATACGTCTGGTTTTTTCATCAAATGATACCATCGTCATTGAAATAGATACTTTAGTATTGTCGTATGTTCTATGGACAAAACAAAGTGGTGAGTAAACGCTAATTACGACAAATTAACGTTAAGAGATATTAAATTTGAAAATATGGAAAATCAAAACTAATAATACCAACTACGTCTCCTTCAAAAATTACAAAAATCTACCGTACAGTTTCGGATTAATTCGACCATAAACTTCAAAGTCAATTTTCTCCAAACTGTCTTTTGTAACATTCGACATCCGTTTTCAGAGACTACGATATGTTGACGGTAGGTATGTATATATTTTTTAAGGTCGCGAAAATCTCGGGATTCTTGGCAAATAATCCCAGGATTTTCGGGATTTATAATTTGCACTGAAGGCAATAATAGAAACTC
>NW_023458557.1:101133558-101160784 GCF_013731165.1 Rhagoletis pomonella
CCTGTTGGGGCCTGCACTAAACAGATTCTTAGCTGGCATGTGAAAGCTCTGTGAGTTATTTAGTAATATCCGCCAACTACTTGCCTCGTGCTCTCCACGTGCCTCTCTATCGACTATACAGAAGAATATAGTAAACAATCGGTGCATCTTAGCCAATTGAATTTGTGCTGCTGAATATGCCCGGTCAGAGTACCAATCCTAAGGCTCATAACTACATATATACATACATATACTTAGCAATGTGTTTCTTTTTTAATTTCTTCAAAATTGTCGTAAACATTTCGAACCAGGCTCATTTGCTATAATAGGGGTATTTTTATTTATTTTACATAACCCTTTGTTACGAAATAAAAGGAAGGATATATGGAAGGACCTCAAGAAAATTTCTCAAACTGAAATATCTTTTTCAAATTATGTACATGTACATACATACATATTTATAAGAAAAGTTTGAAGTGAAACTTCTTTAGCAGTGGTTGAGAGTAAATTTGCAGTGCAACGGAAATGGTTGGAATGGGGACAAGTGCTTCTTAAATGTAAAGACATAGTATTAATTTAGCAAAAACCTGCTAATAAGCGCCTTAAGATTAAGAGTTAGATTAAGATAAGATAATAAGAGAATGAAAGTAAAGGTGGGTGCAGGTGCGTAGATGAAGAAAGTGGTAAAGGCAAAGGTAAGAATAAAAACACAAACTCGTAAAGATAAAGGCAAAAATGAAGATCAAGGTAAATGTATACACTTTATAAGGCAAACTAAGCGCAAAGGTGAAAATGAAGAAAATAATAGACGGAAAGGTAAAAATAAAGACACATACATAAATATAAGGAAAAAATATTACGATTAAAATAACGATAAAAACATAGATAAAAAAAAAGATAAGGTTAAAGTAATCATAAATAAAAGGATATACATATGTACATTAGGGCAGAGTAATTTAATTTCGAAAAAGGCGTATGGCATATTCATATTCTACGTTCGATTCTAAGAAAAAATGTGAACAAACTATGCATATATGTATGTACCAAAAATTACGTATGACTCTCCCAATTTTTACAGGAAAATTCAATGTATTATAACTTTTTCTGAAGCAAATTATCTATTCTACATATTGAAGAAACTGCTCCACAAAATCAAGAAAATAGAAAATTATATATGCCATTTTCTGGTACAATATAAAATAAATATCGACCAAAAATTTACAATTTACTGCTTCTTCTTTTGAAAAGTGGGAGGGTCAAACGTCATTTTAGGTATATAGTTTGTACGTATTTTTTTTTTTTTTTAGAATCAATCGTAGAATTTCTTCGAAAATTTTGCTGCGAACAAATTACTCCGCCCTAATATACTACATATACATACATATATGTTGATAGGAACACAGATATGATAGAAATTTACCACTCATATACTCACCACACGTTAATTCACCAAACTTTTACTCATCACACCCCATTCCATCTCACCATACATGAATTCACCACAGCTGATTTTACCACATCACATCATATGACATGACATGATATGACAAGACATCATATCACATGACATTACAACGCATTCAGATTTAGCGTATGTATAGCTCAAAAACAATAATTTAAAAATTTAAAAAGCCATTTGCGTAACTATGAAACGCAGCTGTAAGATAAAGTCACATACTGTGGATTATAAGAAAAAAATTTAATACTCATTTGCAATAACGTCAAAATGAGGCTATCCTCTCTTACTGGTAGAATAGATGCTATACCAAAATCCACAATAAAATCTGCCTTTTTTTAACTTTAGCCCTAAAACTGCCACACCCATTTCAATGGGGTTTTCGCCTTAAACAAAAATCTTCCCGAGAAAAAATGTTCATCTCGTGGGTATTCTATCGCAAACTACAGTCAAATTGACATTTTTGAAAAAACACGATTTTTTACACCTAGCTCTCAAAGCCTTCCTTTGAGGTTTATCATCCTTGGAGAAAATGATGACGCCAAAAATAATGGCGGTTTATAGCCCGCTAGCCATCAAATAAAGTTTGTGAAAAACCTAGTCGAGTGGTTTGTATCTTCTTTGGCAATATATGTAAGAAAGCAGGCTTTTATTATTGTTGTAGGTAACTTGGTTTTTTATTGTCTCAATAAAATTTGCCACTCGATACAATTTTACCTTCCTACCACTTTGGGTATAGTGAAAACGTATCACTGAGAAATGTTTACCACAAAAATCATAAATAAAAGCACATTAAAAATTTACAACCTCACTTAAAACTATAAAACGGCGCGCCGTTTACAAAGGAGAACTACTTAAATCCACGAAATAGGAAAAAAAAACAAACAAACTGGCAGTTAAATGTGCAGCCGCAGCAAAACTAGTGCCGCCAACATTCACCAGCTCATTTTACTTTGGAGGCGTTGAAAGTTATAAAATTCTACTCAGTATGCATACAGTATGTATGGACAAGTAAGTAACTAGTGGAGAGCAATTTCATGTAAACACATACATACATACATACATACATACGAATTTACTAAAAAAAGTTCACAAAAAAGGCAGTGAAAAGGTGCCAGATCTATTGCTCAAAACAACAAATGTTTTGGATGTCGACAAGGGAAAACTTGGTAATAGATTTTGAAACTATTAGGCTCTGTGCGAGTTGATTCAAATTTTAGTACCTAAACTAATATTCCACTGTACATTTTCAGCACTGCTACAATTTAGGAAAACAACCGCTAAACTGTGCGAGTATGTTTGACAACCTAAATTGTTTGGCCATAAGTAAAGGATAGGGCCCGTTTAGCTAGAAAAAATAGAAAAAGTGAACATAATTTTTCATTGATTCAAACAGTGTGAAAATTTTGTTGATGCAAATTAATAGGAGCGGTGCTAGGGGGTGGTAAAAGTGGATCATCCAAATTGTCCCCCTTTTATTTGCCCTATTCTTTAACTACTTGTTCCAAAATCAACGTTATTTATACTGACATTTTTATGAATATTTTCTTATTTGTGCCATAACAATGTTAAAAATTTATTAAAACTTAAAAATAAAAAAATCATTGTTCGCTTAATCGCTCGGCCAACTATATTCACTGCGTTACCAACACTTTCCAGTGATTTAGGATTTTTTTTTCTATTTAGGTAGCAATTTAGACGTACTCGCACATATGCTATTTGACTTTTTAATGACAAATTTCTTTATAAATCGTGATATTGAAATATGCTTCAAAAGTTGAAAAATCATTTAAATAAAAAATCCCCTTAAAAAACTGTCCTTCGGATGGCAGCACACCAACAAAGTTATAATTTCATTTCACACAATAATGGATATTATCTCTGACACCAACAAAGACAAATAGGGCACCAAAAACTACAATAACAGTAGGTGAATATGGCAAATAAGACGTCGGCGGGAGTTTGGCTAGTTAGTAATAGAAACCTTTGAGTTGAGGAAGTGAAGAGCAACATCGGGTAGGACGATGGTATCACCATCAACGCTCCTCCTCTCATTGCCGCGCTGCTGCTTTCGATTACTTCATCGTCTCCGCTTTGCACATAACAAGTAGCAATTTTTGGTTTCCGTTTCCGGCAAAAACTTGGCTCGCCGTTTTGCTTACACAAACGGTCGTCTGCATTTGGCCGGTGCTCCTAGCGCGAGGGACGGACACTAAAAAGTTACGAGCATGAAAATAATGCCAGCCATGGTGCAGCGCAATGTTGCAAGCCACATATTTAGTATTATCTTATTTATCTCCCTTTTTATTTCCGCCCGTAAGTCTTCGCTATTTGCCTCATTGTTGCTTATGCAAAAAATAAAATAAAATAAAAATTTAAGTGGAATGAAAAATAAAGTGATAATGTTGCGCTTTACAAACCAACGACGGCGAGGCTGCTTTAAAATAAATATAGGGGTCGTTTTTTTTTTTTGGTAGGCAGCACGCCGTTTTAGATCATTCGCTGACTTTCCCCAACTATGTACATACGTACTAGTCATGTTAGGTATACTTCGGGAATTGGAATTTTATTGCCTCTAAATTCTGAAAATTTAACTCAAACTGCATCAACATCGAATCTAAGTAGCAACGCCTATGCGCTCCAGCGACCGCGTAAGTACTAATTTACTTAGGATGGCATCAGTTAAGCCTGCTGCCGACAGGCAATGACTGACGATGTGTCCGCCCGCCGCACCACTGCGGGTGGAGCGTGCAGCCGGTAAATTACGACAATAACGGAGGCATTCGTGGCAGGGTAACTAAACGATACTCTGTCTCTCTTCCTCCCTCTGTTCACTTGCTTGCATGTTAGCGTCCCGAAACGTCAAAAGAGTGCCATCCACGTTTTTTGTCTTTGCACGCTGTTGCATTCTCCATTTCACTGACCTCACTTCTGCAGAGTGTTACATAAAGTTGCACATTACTGCCAGGCCGTTTAGATTAAACAACAAAGTATGTACCTAACGTGTCAGCACAACGCATTGTCTGCTGGTTTGCTTGACTGGTTGCTTGTGCAACAAGCTCTGTTGTGTACGTGCCATGCCAGAAAAAGCTTACCTTTGTATTTTGCCTGTGTGTTACAGTCACTTGGCTGCTTTTCCTCCGCGCCTTTGCTTTAGTACGGTGTCTGAGAGTGTCATTGTCACTTCCGTTTCCGTTTGACTTGTAATGCAGTGTTGCACGTAAATTTTTAGAAATTTCTTCACCTTCCCATCCGAATTATGGCATCGTTGACGCCTTTTATATGCACCTGGAATGGTCAATTTTGTGTGAAGTTAGCCTTTTTCTTCCTTGAGCACACTTGTGCACTATGTATGTATGTATGTATGTATGTACATTAGGGTGGTCGAAACAAAAATTAAGTAATTTTAACTCTCTCACCCCCTAGGATTGTTCTATCCCGAAAAATAGCATAGCCTGTTTTTTTTTTATTTTAAAATCAAAAAATATCTAGAGATCGTTTAAAAAAAAAAAACAATTTTTCTTAGAAATCCTATAGAATTCTTGAAAATTTATATTTTTCGATCACAGAACTCTGACTCTCTTCAGGAGGCCTCTCAATTATTTATTTTACCTTTTTTTTTTGGCTTTTTTGGGGTTTTAGGGGTCTTATAAAAGAGCTTAAATTAAAAAAATGGTTAAATAAACACTTTGGGTATTATTATTCAAAGCCTCCTGCAGAGAAGCAAAGTTTTCCGATCGAGAAATATTGTTTTTCGAGAATTCTATATCATTTCTTCCAAAAAATTTCAAAATAAAAAACAGGGGTGTAATTTTTGTCGGTATAGAACAATCCTAAGGGCTGAGAGCATTCAAATTCCGACTTCACGTTTTCGCATCAATTTTTGCACCACCCTCTCAGAACTAAGATTCCTGAGTATCTTAATCAAATTCTCAATTCATGTTCTTAGTTTTATTTTGCTTGGAAAAAATAAGGTATCTTTCATATTTGTAGACCCAGGTTCTTGTTCCAGATGCTTAGTTGGATTTTGGAAGTAACGCAACAAGGCAGTCATTGATGTGCGGCGTTCCTGTTTTATCGGGCCAATTAAAGATGTTACAAGTCCTTTGATTAACCTTGTATTTTGTCCTTCCAATTGGTGTATCATTAAACGAAATATGAAAAGGTCCAAAGACGGTTGTAATGAAGGCAAGGACGTTTATGAGAGCACCCAAAATATCTCGTGTAAAAGCCTTCGCACAGCTTCCAGTTTTATATGTACTCATACATAAATTCACACGATAACTAGTTGGTATATATGAGGTACAGCTCGATTATTTGTATACATACAAAGTCCTTCAAATAAATATTGCCAATTGGAGGATATCTCCTCAAGCTTAAATCTGCAAAATTGCGTGTGCAACTATTTGTACGGCTCTTTATTCTTTACGGTTAAGTTCACTCCTTGACAGGCAATAAAGTGATTCGGAAAAACACTTACAACTACTGAAAAAGGCGCACCTTCCAACCACGAAAACTTTTCCTGGTGTTGAGTTGTTAGGCTGGCGTGCAGAAATTTAGCACTTAATTATATTTTGTGATATCATCGCGTGTAATTTATTAGCACAAATGCCAACCTCAGCCTACCTAACAGGTAAAATCGTTCCGCAACTACAATTTTGTAGGGGTTGTCGCTGCGTCACGCTCACTAAGGTATGTATGTGTGTGTATACATCTGTTTGTATTTACATGCATTTCACCTGCTTGCTATTCAACTCGTTTGATTGCTCAACTCTCTGGTTGGTAAGGTTAACCGCGCTACTTTGTTTTGTGGCTTGTGTCGGGCTTGCATGAAAGATAGTGGTATACATAAACTCTTGATAAAATCATTGCTTAACGGTATTGTGCGCTTCCTGTTGAACGCTTTGATTGCGGCCGGTATGCGGTAAGTGTGGTAATGTGAGGTGAAATGGTGAAATGCTTTACAAGTACGTTTCAATCTAGTGTGAATGTTTTAATAACGTTATTTACGAACACTTTTTACTCACACTTTTTTTCTCCTAAAAAAAGTATGAAGCTAATTGGTATAGAATAGTAATAGATTATAATATTATATTATCCAATTAAGGTATGTACTGTATGTACACAGCTTTTTAGCTAATACAACATTATTTCACAACAGAATTTCTTATAGCGTAAAGAATAGCGTTTTTTTACTTTATTATCAATATCATGACAATTGATAAGGGCAATGAGTTCCTTAATTACACTCGAAATAATGACAGTGGAAGTAGAATATGCTATGCCGTTCCACGTAATTTAAACTTCGGTCATCGGCCACTCTGTCTGGTCATTTAACTGCCGCTCACATAGTCGAAAAATACTGAAATTTTAATGTGACATCTGACAATTCTAGCCATTCAAATTTCCCCATGAATGCAATCAAACCCTCGTGAGCACAGAAAACGAAAGGATGAAGTAAAGCGTTGGTGCAATAAAAAGTAATGAATGTTTGAACATTAAAAAACTTACTTGGAAACTATTTAAAAGTGTCAAATCAGCTAGAAAGAAATTAGCAAAATTTCAATGGCTCATAGAAAAAAAATCACTCGTATAGACGCAGTTAAATCTTCAGCGCATTGCCTTTCAATTTTATCGCTGTGTTGCGTACGACTATCATTGCTGGCATTTTGACAATGACAATGACAGCTGTCAAAGTGCAAACATAAGCCCACACTTGCATAAATAGACGCACAAGAACTGAGCACTTAAACGCTTCCACACACACACATACAGACACATGTACCTACTACATACATATTGGCACGAGTCAAAATGCAGCAGCAGCATGACGATGGGGCTAATTTTATTTTACCGTTAGTGCTTCCCGAGAAGCCTTTGAACAACTGGTCGAACAAATAGTACTACCTCACTCCATTTTACTCACACAAAACACTTATTCTTTGCAGTTGAATTGTCTTCCTGACTGACATTCATGCGTTTTTATTGCCTGTGCTATGGTGTTATGTACATGGAAATGCCTACGTCGCTTGTGGCAGTGCTGCCAACATTATTTTCCCACCATTACATTGTTAACTCAGTCAATTTGTCTTCTTCTTTGTATTTTTCTTTAGCCTTTATTTTCTTCTTTCTTTTTTGACGCCCACTTTTAGCTGTCCTATAGCAGTTATCGGAAATGTTTGACAATTATTTGCATTGTTCGATTGCGCGTAGTCGAGGCGGAAAATGTAGATGGTAACAAAGGGAAAAAAATTCTCGTGAGTATAATGAAATGGTTTTTTTCTGTAGAGATGCGATAGTCGAAGCGAAACCACCAAATCAGCAAAGTAGCTAATTGTACATACATACATACATATACATATATACATATGTATATATAGTAGGGACTCGGCGAAGTACCGTTCAACATAGCTTTAAGCTTGAATATGTTCTTTAACAAGTACGGCTCAAACTATTTCTAAAGCTGCACTCTATGGAAAATTCCACCAACCATTGTCAAAGTTGTGTCAGAGGATCTTCATTAGCCAAACTAAATTCGGTTCATGTCACGGACTATTGACTATTTAACCATATTCCAATCGGAAGTAGTCACTGTGAACGGATTTAATCTTTCTGAAAAATAGTTAAACCCTCTACGCTGAAAAGGAGCTACCGCTAAAGAAGATAATCTGTAACTTCGATGTATGTCAACTAAAAAAGTTCTCAAAAATTAGAATTTTCTAAAGAATCTGATGGAAAAGTTTACAATTTTAGAGAAGCTATGCAAAATTTTTATAATTTTTGTACCAAGTTTGAAATGTGAAATGTGTGTGGCTCTTGTTGTATAAGTAGCTACATTAAAAAAAAAAAAAATAAACTTTAAATAAAACAAAGACAAATTGGCAAATATTGCACTCCTCTTATTTTTGGGGACAATTGTATGTATGCACATTAAAGTGGTCCAAAAATAAGGTCGCATTTTTAATGCTGCCAGCCCCTAGGATTGTTCTATACAAAAAAAAAATTTACCCCTTTTTTTATTTTGAAAAAAAGAACAAATTAGGGTGTGCTCAAAGCGCTCAAAGTTTTCAATGTATTTTATATGGGGAAAAAACAACTTTTCGTAGAAATAGTGTAGAATTCTTGAAAATCAATATTTTTCGATCGGAAAACTTTGCTTTCTTCAGGAGATTCCCGGTAATAATACCCAATTGTTCCTTTAACAATTTTTTCATTGTAACTATATTTTGTAGGTCCTAGAAAATGCAATTGGGGAACCAATAAAAAATCTTTAATCATAAACAAGTAATTTTTAGCAAAAAAAAAACCGACTTCAACTCCCATATAAAAAAAATATATATATATATATCTCATGATCCACTGTTCGGATCTCAACCAGATTAGTATGGGACACTACCTTTCCGAATTATCGAAATCGGTTGACGTGGTCCAAAGTTATGCGGTAACATACATAGACTTCAAATATTAATATCCAATAGGATTCCGACGAACTGATAACCTCCTCCTTTTTTTGGAGTCGGTTAAAAATGGTTAAATAAACTATTGGATATTAATATTTGAAGTCTCCTGAAGAGAACCACAGTTTTACGATTGAAAAATATTGATTTTCAAGAGTTTTATAACATTTTTACGAAAATTGGTTTTTTCTCCATATAAAATACATGGAAAACTTTGAGCGCTGTGAGCACTCCCTAAATATTTTTTGATTTCAAAATGAAAAAATAGGGGTATATTTATTTTCGGTGCAGTACAATCCTAGGGGGTGGCGGCATTAAAATTCCGACTTTATTATTTTGGACCACTCTAATGCACATACATATGTATGTTTTCATATATTTCTTTTAATTGCATAAAATAACAATATACATATGTACATACATATTCAATATGTATGCTTCAAAGAAGAAAAGCCGTTTTGACGAACCCCGCTTGAACCATGAATTGAACTTACCGAATATTTCATAATTTTTTAAGGTGCTATTCATACTTTAAAACACGTTTTCTTAAAATTCGCTTTGCTAATATTCACTTTCGGTAACCGAAACAAATTGCCGATGGGCTACGAAGGGGTGGTGCTCGACGCATATGTATGTATATGAATTTTTTTATGTTTGACGTGCTCCAGGTCAGCATAACAAGTTACTGCGATGCATCCTGGCCACTTTGTGCATTAAACTACTATGTCCCAGTAGTCCACCTGGTCCTCAAATTTTTGCAGGTGAAGATTTTTCGATGAGTTATAGGTATCAAATAATTTTCACAATGAAATCATATAGAGTACAAGCGTAAATATTAATTATGTGATCCGTTTGATTGCTTAGATATACTAGTATGTATTTATGTAAATACTGACAACTGCGCAAACAACAAATACAGACATCATCAACGATACTTGCGAATACTTATGTACATCATATATATATTAATAGGCAATCATGTTTCCTTTACACCCCTTTTACGGCTAAACTATACTTCTAAGGTATAAACAGTTATCTATCATTAGAAAGGTATTTTGATGCTGATGTGCAGGCAATTTTTAAAATTTCAAATTAGTTTAAAATAGAGCGAAAAAATCAATTCAAAAGTCACACCAATACCAATGCACACATGTACATGGTTGGGGCGGAAATGCCCCCTAAATGTATGCTTTAATATTGATAGCGAATTAAAGAAACGTGCTAAGCAGCAGTTCAGGAATAAAATGTATGTATGTATGTACATGAATAGATTAGACTCAAACAAGGAAGAAGGTAAAGTTGAGTATGGGGAAGAAGAAAGTGATAAATACAGAAATTAAAATAAAAGTAAAGAAACCTAGATATAAAGACAAAGAGGAAGGAAAATTTAAATACCTAACCTAATAACAATGGTGGGGGTGAATATGTAAATGAAGAAAAGAATGGACATATTTAGATCAGGATAAAGGAAAAGATAAAGATGAAGACCAAGACGACGAAGATGAAGATGAAGATGAAGATGATGAAGATGAAGATGAAGATGAAGATAACCCCTTAACTTTAACTCATCTTAACTTAAAAACTTACTCCACCTGAGCTCACCACACATTAATTCACCACACTTTAACTCCCCACACCTAAATTCACCACTCCTCAACTCGCCACACCTTAACCCCCGCACCTAAATCCACCACACCTAAATCCACCACACCTCAACTTTCTCACCACACCTTAACTCACCTCAACTCACCACACCAAAACTCACCACACCTTAGTTCACCACACCTCAACTTTCTCACCATAACTTAACTCACCACACCTGAATCCACCACACCCAAATTCACCACACCGTAACTCCTACACCCAATTCCACCACACCGCAGCTCACCACACCCAATTTCACCACATGACATGATATCACTTGATGTGGCATCAAAGGCAACATCATTTGGCATAAAATGAACCAAAATAAATAAGATTTAGATAGAGGTGAAAAAAGGGATAAAAAGGAAATACAACTGAAGAGTGTGCGATGTTATATTGTGGTGTGTTATGCTTCATATGTTATGTTATTTATTCTTATGTTATGGTTATGTTATGTTATGCCAAGTACTAAGCTAAACTCCCCTCCACTTAACCCATTCCAACTAATGTTATTTTAGCTCATTCAACTTACATAAACTATCCTTAATTTTATCGGTTGAATTTCAACCGCTGGGCGAACACTAGTATTATTTATATCGACAAAGCAGTTAAATCTAATAGCGTGCGCGAGATGACAAAAATTTATTGCATCTATCAAACAAATATTGACCCAAATGTAATAAATTTATATTTAAACAGCCAAAATAGCAACAAAAACACTACATACATATGGATAATTACAACGACAATCGCCATTTGTTGCAACCGACAGTAATGAATGCCACAATCAGCTGTATGGGCAGAGGACAAACGACCGCAATGTGAAATAATTTTATTGTACGAATATTTATGTGAATGTCCATAGTATGCGACATTTGCCGAAATTGTCGACAATTTGACAACATTGTAACAATAGCAAGCAAAACTCTACATGAATGTACATAAATGCATACAAACATACATATGTATACATATGTAGATATGAATGTATTTGAATGTACATACATATGTTTGTAGATATGTGATTTTGTTATTGAAAGTTCTCAATACAAATTCATTGAGAGATTATATTTGTAAACGATTATTGTTGGTAAGGGATACACCCTCCAATTTCAAACAAATTATATGTATGTAGATGCTTATGTGTACGCTTATGTGGTTACATACAAACATACATGCATACGTACACACTAAACTCCTGCGCAATTCCATTTAAAGGGCCTAACAAGACATCCGGTCGCCGCGCAAATACTTTCCCTCCTTTACTCTCATCGTTCGGGCCAAGTGTGAGTAAGCATAAACCAGTTTCTGCAAGCGTACGTAAACTACCGATCAATAGCAAGACGCGTAGAGTATTTGCTTTGTCTTCCGCAACTACTGCGAGTAAAAGGTATTTGACAGTAGAGTACTCTACTGGTAGTACTTGAGTATTTTCGAAGAAAACATACATTTGTGGCAAGAATGATAGAAGAACTTTCTGGATCGCGCATTTGTGGTATCAGAATAAAACTAAGGACAGGAATGTAGTGGAGCGATGAAGAGAGCGAAGATCAAAACGTACTTTCAACTAAAATGCTGATATACATACCTAAGTTGTTCTGTCGCTTCACTGCAGCAAAACCAAGTTGTGGGGAAAACCCTGACGATATGCGTACAATTGAAACCATGGGTTTGAAGATAGCGCAAATTGATGTGAGAGTTTCAATTTCATATTAAATATATTTATGTATGCATGTACATATGTACATATGTAAAAATGTAGTTTCGATTTAAAAAAATCGGATAAAGTTTTTCTTTCGCCAAACTCAATGAAATTCAAAAACTCTATCTGGCATTTGGTTTTACTCAATACCAATTTGAGCTGTCGCAGGGTTATCACAAAAAAAAAATGTTATCAATAGGTAGGTTCAGAAGGCGCAGCAGTTGAGCGCAACCGTTGCTAAACAAAAATCAGTGATCGTTATGCGTCTTTTGAACGACTTCATACATTAGCTGTCAAATTCAACTCTCAAAGGTACACACCAACATGTTGTCTCAAATGATCAGAAAAATATTACGATCATCTAACACGCAACTATTCAGTTGATCAGGAGTACGCAACAACGCGTTCAGAAGGTGCAATCGCACCAGTTACTGAGCTGTTGCGCCTTCTGAACGTGCCAAATGAAAATTCGTTTCTCTTGAAATCAAGTTATATGGCTGCGTATGTATGTACATATTCCGAAATTTTTTTTATTTGTAAAGGCTCTCAAGAAAAACTAAAAAATTCATATAAAATTACGCACAATAAATGGAAAATAAATTTTCTTCTATAAAAAATTTCTTAAATCAGTATGCAGCTCTTAAGAAAAAAATGCTCGTACATCTCGTCGCTACCATGTCCAACTATCGAATGTGAAAATCGGCACTTTTCAAAATTTTGATTTGCCACTAATAATTTTATTTCGTATAGCAGCATTGCTTAAGTTATTGTTTTTGACAACTTATTTGTTGGTTAATGACTGCAAATAGTTTTATAGGAAATTAGAGACGAGAAATAATACTTTCATAAAAAATTAAGTACATACATAGATTTAAAAAGCTGCTTGAATACAAAAGTTTTATGAAAATCTCACATTAAACAACTGTCTAAATCTACGTTATTTTTTATAAATAAGGCCGTAAACATTTCCTTGCATCGTCAATTTCCATATTCTATTTTTACTCTTTCAATTTCACTGACCAGCGCTGCAAACGATATCAACTAGTAGGCTAACAACCAGAATTGAAATTTAATACGCAAGTACTTACCGTACTACAAGTATACGATGAGAGAAAGTAGAGTACGTACTTTGGTGGAGTAATAGCAAGTACGTCAAGTATTTACTCTCTCAACGCCAAGTAGTGTATGTATGCGGAAAAAGAGTAACAATGTGTTGGGAGTAGAGTACAATGCAAGGAGTACTTATTGAACGAAATGCGGCAAATACACTTGCGCTGGACTCTAGTACACACACTTGTGATCAGCTAATTAAGCCAGCAATATTTTGATAAATGTTGACTGTTTTTCTTTTGTTTATTTAATGTTTATTAATTTTTCGTAAAGGTCTAGCTCGTTATATCGCTAGCTTAGAGTGAAAAGTTGCTAAGTGCCAATTTAAAAATTGTACAGGAGAGGAAAAAAACTGTTTGTAGCCATTTTATTAAAGTATTTCGCAAAACTGTGCATACAACATTTTGCCTGTTTAACGCAAAGCAAAACTCCATACGAACCAGAGGGATTCAAACTTTATTAAAAGATCTCGTACCATTTTGATCTTATCCAATTTTCCGAGCTTTTTTTTGGAATTAGCGAATTTTCTTTTCATTGAATATAAACTAGAAAACATAAAACAAGCACCTTTACCCTTTTCGAAACGATGCATTTTTAATTTCTCTAGCCTCCTGTATCAAAATAAGAGTTTTCATAAAAAGTGGACTTGGCAACTTTTCACTCTAAGCTAGCGATATAAGAAACACCATATAAATAATTTGCAAAGATTCAGCTAAATTTTCAACTTTTTGTGCAGATTTTTTAGAATGTAGTTTAATAGCCCACTAAATTCTCGGGTAATAATGTGCAAGTTTTAAGTTGCTAAAGAATCCCGTTGATTTTTAATAATTTTTTTTCTAACAAAAATCAGAAGCAAAACTTTAGCATAAAAATTACGCAAATACCAATCGAGTTAGCATTGCGTCCGCACAATGTTATCATTTGTCAACATATTGGGAAGCTGGTGGGCGACAGCAGCAGATCAACGTGGAAGCTATTAAATGGCGCATAGGGTGAGGAGTTGGGGAAATGGTCATAACCCTGCAAAAAATTGTGCGACGATTTTCCGGGATTAGTTTCAATCCGGTACAATTGGGCATTAATTAATCTCAGCTATCGCAAATTTTTATTTCTTTTTTTTTTTAGCGACTACAACTTTTTCATACCCGTTCGGGTACACAGAGGTGCAATTATTCTCTTCAAACAACGAACAAAAAGGTAGAGTTCATTCCATATGACGAGATCAAAAGTGGTACGTTGCTTTGCGATTGGACTTTTCTCTATTTAAAAAACTTTTAATATTTTTTATTAAGATATAGCTTACCATCTAAAAAAACAAGTAAATCAAAGATTTCAAATTTAATAAAAATTCGACGAATTTTAAATTTTTTGAATATGCGGTTTTGTAGCCCATTCAATTTTAATATAATTTGAAAGTTTGACCTACCGTTGACTAATTATCTAGCCAATTATAAAGCTCAAAATTTTGATGAAACTTTTTCGAACTTCGTTAATCGTTATACAAAGTTTAAAATTTTGACTTATATGGTTTTTGTTAGAAAACGAGCTACACTTCCATAAAAAATAAACATTAAATAAACGAAAGGTAAATGCTAAAATATCTCTTCCCTATTTATATTTTCGCCACTGTACCTACATGTGTGAGCGAAATTTTATTTGTTAAAGGCGCGAGCAACATATTTTAAATAAAGCGAAAACACAATATCAAAATTACTTTATTCTGCAGTTCGCTTTAGTAAAAAAACTCTAAGCGAAAATGTTTGTATATGAACTGAAATATTTATTATAATAATAACCATTTATTTGCTAATATATAAAATAATCAACATATGTATTTTTTCTTGAAGTAAATTGGGTTCTTTTATATTTCTGCATTTATTTTTCGCTTATGACCTTCATCTTCTTGACACTTTTCGGATGTTCTACAATATCATTGGCGGGTAAATGCGACTTGAATGTACTTAAAATTTATTATATGCTCACATTGTGGCGTCATAGCTTTTTAAACTGTAACCGCAATAAATGCAACACGGCGTATGCGTACGGTGACCATCCGTTCTGTTTTTTGCAGGACCGTACTGTTTTTCAAAGGTCGGTCCTGCGTAGTTTTTCAAACCTGAAAAACCTGAAAATGTACTGCTTTTTTCCAAGTGTCCTGCATTTGTCCCGCATTTTATTCGTTATTTTAAAATTATCGGACAATGGATGGATTTTTTCAAAAAAATATTTCTTGGTACTTTTCGTAGCTTTTCTTCAATATCTCATGAAAAAATCTCCCAATCAACGTAAGCGACTTACATCTCGAAGGGTATTGATGTGCCTCTTACCAAAATATATAACTTGTGGCGACCATTTGCATTTTGTCGTCACAGTCGAAAAAAGTGAGATTTTCAATCAAATACGCAGTTTTATTTGATTATTTTTTTTCATTAGTTTAAAAATTCGATAAAGAATATATATCATTACAGTAAATTTGAGCCAACGATAATCGTTTACGTCGATTCATGACGTCGATTTTTGACAAATAACTGCGAAAAGTACAAAAAACGAAAAAGGGTATTGTTTTCGTTTTGAACGACTCAAAATTTGCTTATAAAATAATCTTTTAAAGATTTTCACTTTTCGTGTAAGCTATTGTAATTATAATATGTTTTACTATACTTTTATAAATATTCATGTAAAAAAGATTTCTATCGATGAAGAAAACGTGATTCCTTTTCAAAGTTTAAAATGTATTAAGAATTTCGAATCATAAATACTCTTTCGATATTTTTATACTACGTAAATATATGTAGGCATATTTTTAAAAATAGGTCCTTCATTTTGAATCCATAGTTGTGGTCACCGTACGTATGCGTGAGCTCTTATTCAATATATTGCCACTGATATGAAAATTAAGTATTAAACCCAGCGCGACATTCTTTTGCATTATTCTGCTATAAAACAAAAAAAGTTACATAGTACATACATACATATGTACATAAATAGATCAACGGAAGTAATAAATGTTTTTATTAAAATGGAATTTCAATTGCATATGTCAATTTCTGAACCTTTTACGTTTGTTGGTTTAGGAATACATATTGCTAACAGAGTGGTGAATTCATAGCCCAATTTAAGTGATAATAAAATGTTATGTTATATGAGAAAAACAGTACTTTATATTTCTTTATTATTTATCGGCAGCAATCATTTTTTTTTTTTTTTCGATTTCATGAGAAAAACCACTTCTTAAAGGACTGAGTCCGTATGGATGGATGATTCAAGTGTGAGATAAACTGTTAGTTTCCGAGAACCATTTGAAAAGAGTACAGCTAAATTATGTACATACACACATATGTTATAGTATATCATTAACAAATAAATTAAAGAAGTTAGCCCTCTCATGAATTATTGATTAATAGCTCCGTATTTTCATGTCGACGCATTTATGGCAGAGCCGAAAGTCAATTAAAAAGAAACAAATTGAAAATCAACGTCTCTCCAGGAAAGCAGCTGACCACTTTCAGGCAAATTGCAAGTAAATGACAACTGCAATCATCGACAAAATACACGACTAAAGAAAGGGCCATCAGGCGCAGCAGTTGAAAGTTTCAATTGCATAAACACGTAGGAAAAAAAAAGTTTAAACGTGCAACAACTTCACAAAGAAAATTGACACAAGAAGAAACTATGATGCCCGCACAAAATGAACTTGGAAGAAAAGTATTTAAGGATAACAAGTAAAAGCAGACCGTAACAAAAAGAGGGTAATTTCAACGAATAATTAAACGCTTATGAGACGTTACACTGTTGTTTCTTTTGCTGCTTTTCTCTGTCTGCTGGCCTTTCTTCGGCTTTGTTCTTTGCGTTGCATGCTTTAAATTATCTTTTGATTCCACACATAGTGGATTGTTCTGGACCTTATGCTCTCCTTTGCTCTGTGTATTGTCTTGCCACATTCTTTATATACTTTATTATTTGCTTGCTCCACAAATGCACAGCGGGTCAAAGCATAACGCGATATTTAGTTCGCTTTTGCAGTTAGCGCAAATGGGCGGGCTCATGAAGGAAGTTAACACAGAAACTTGATATAAAAGCTCCCCTATTAACTTACAACAAACTAAATACAGAAATATGGTAGTGATTAACCAATACAGTGCACTCCCAATTACGTCAACACCGCTACACGTGAGCACCGCTTAATGTGTACAATATTTTTTTAACATCGATTTCTCTATAAAGTAAACAAACATTTAAGTAGTCAGTGTGTCTATATATACTACAGTACCCTTCCTTAATCAGCGTTATTTCTATTAAACCGCAGATTATCACAAATTGTCTCCTCATCTACATACATATCTACTCACATACATACATATATATTTACATAAACTCCCTCTCTTTACTTGAGACTTCTTCCTCGAGAACCGAGCTACTATCGAGATGTGTATGTAGTTAATCTCATTTCGAAGAATAATCAGTTCTGAAGGAAATCCGTCCTGCATATGTATGTATATACATTTATGTAGTTAGGCTATTTGTAAGAGTTTCCTACTTAAATATTTCTTATTTAAATGTATTACATACTTGCATTAAGTACATATAATATTACAATACGTAATGCCTTGAAAATTTTAATAAATGCCAATGCAGTAACCCAATTAGTTAGCATACATATGTACATACATATTTACATAACTCACTGGATATTTCAAAACTAACAGTGTTTTCTGCGCTACAATAAAACTGAATGTGTTACGAAAATATTTCACCGGGATTTACATGCAAGATTTTTTAGAAATGCTGAGCATAAAATTCACATGAGTGGCATGGAAATCGCATTAACATCTATGCACGCACATATGTACATATGTATATCCATATAAACCCAATTTGCCACAGGGCGAAGACGACGTCGTTACGACGTCGCTCTGGTGAAGTCGTTTGGGTGAACTCGAAACGACGTCGCCCTGGTGAAGGGAACGGCAGCAGCATCACAACAGCGGCAATTAGAAGTACGCTTTTATTGTTGATGCCGATGCTCTCAAAAATGATTAATATACCGTTAATATTATTTCAGAAGCGTTCCAGCAAAAATTCAACGAATCTGTGGAAATAATGGAGCGAATAACCAAAAGATATTTCCATTATGCTGGAGAGAGGATCTCAAAACGGAATAAAAGAAATGTTTCACAGTCGTCTGCACAAATATACCATCAGTCATATTGATAAGTTTTAACAATTTATTTTTTTGTTACTTCATTTTAGTTATCTTTATAAAAATTGGGTTTATTTTTTAACAAGGACCATATAGTTCACAATTCAAAAATTCCGCAACATACATATGCATGTACATATGTACATATAAAAAAAATTATCAAGCTTTTATAAAAATTTTAAGATTTATATTCTACATTACAGAAACACATATGAAGCAATTTTAAAGTCCATTGAATATGGATGAATATGCGCAGTACCACAAAAAAATAACACCAAAAATTAATGTGAGTTTTGTGTTACTTCAGACCTGTGTTCTATTATACTAACATTTCATGGACTATAAAACTGCTTACTATGTGTTTCTTAAATGCAGATTAAAAAGCTTAAAATTTTTAAGAAAACTTGTTGGAATTTTTTTATATGTACATATATATGTATGTATGTATACATGGTCCTTGTTAAAAAATAAAGCCTATTTTAATTAATTTTTTAACATAACTAAAATGAAGTAACAAAAAAATAAATTGTTAAAACGTATCAATATGACAAATAGTATATTTATGCAGACGACTGTGAAACTTAAGCTTGCCAATATTTTTTGGACCCAGGGTGTAGTAATAAGTAATAGTAAAATTTTTGTTTGTATTTTATAACTGAATGTTTTCCTTATTTTTCTTTTTAATTAATATTTAAGTATTTAAAAATGAATGAATTAAATTAAACTATTTTAAACTAAAACTTTGAGCGTCGTTTTGCAGTTCGCTGGTATATCGTTCATGCGGGCTGCAGGGGAGTCGTTTTTGCGACCCTCCGGTAAGTCGTTTTTGCGGCCCGCCGGCGAAGTGTGCTTTTCATCCGACGGCGAGTTCGCCCGCGAGTCGTTTGCGACCGTCGCCGGCGAACAAATTGTTTACCAAAACGAGTCGTTACGACGTCGTTTGGCATATTGGGAACATACATATTTGAAAACAGGTACTTTGTATGTATTGCTATTAACAATTATAATTATATACTTTGTGAACATTTGAACAGATTATTGTGATGCCGTCATGTATGAGCAATCATACTCCTACATATAAATGCATATGTCTATCTATATACATACATACGTACCCATTACAAATAATTTATTTATCAAATTAAGAGCGTAAAACAATGCGGCCTGAAAACTTGCGCGCTTAAAGCACAAGAAAGTTCACCCCAGCACTCGGCTAGTAGGCCTCCAACCCCATTAATTTCTTACAATGTGTATTTACCCCAACAACAATCACGCATATAGTCAGCCATAGGCGCTTGCATTTTAATTGACGACAGGTGAACGATGCGTGCGTGCTTGTTGATGGCTTGAACGCCTTACTTGTAGATATTCACACACACATAGACAACATGTGCATGCAAGGATGGAAACATACACTATTGGCCAATACAATAGCACCCCCATTTCAAATTGATATTGTTTGCCACTCATGTTTATTTATTTATTTTTAGAAATTTTCAATTCATATAAACGGAAATTTAAAAGTTTTTAAAAGACTACAAAAAACACAAAAAATTTTCAAACTTTTTTCCCAGAAGTGTTAGAATTTTTTTGACACAGTTTTATAGCCCATTCAATTTTAGTCTAATAATGTGCAAGTTTCACAGTGAAAATTTGTTACGTTTTTTTTTGTACTCTTTTAAAATGTTTTAAACTTGGTTTTATATTATTTTTCTTCTTATTTCTTAAAAATATATAAACAAACATAAGTGGCAAACAACAGCACTTTGAAATGCGGGCGCTATAGATACATATGTCCAATACTGTATCTATTCGCTCTAGCAAAGTTGGGTCCTTTAGGTTCCTACTGCGCCTGATAGTGGAGCGTTTGAAATTCAATTTGTTAACGTGATTTTTACTTCAACTACTAAATATTCCTTTGTCAAGCCGAAATACTTGGCAAGCGCTGTTACGTGTAGGTACGTATCCAAGTGTGCATATACATATGTATGTATGTATGTATGTATGCTTGTATATTCCTCAAACACGCGTTCCCACGACACCTCCGTAATCACCTTTTGCCTCACTACAAACCCTACGCAGAAGCGTGGCACGTAACCAATTAATTATGCATTTACATTTATTTGTACGTGTGTATGTATGTATGTATGTATGTAGTTGTAATTTGCGTTTATGAATTCGACCGAAAGCACTTCGTTATACCACCTCGCATCATAAGAAGTTGTAACGCTACCTGCTGCAGTGGTTTCTAGGTGCGGTTAAATTATTTTGCAAATTAAACTAAAAATACCTTTTTAATTTGCATAGAAAAGTAGATCTTTGCAACTTCAAATGCCTGTAACAATTTTATTTGAAATCAATGTAGGTATGTATATGCATACATGCATATGTATGTACAATTCTCACGCGTAAAATCCATGTTGGATTATGTATCTGTGTAGCTATGCAGGAATTTATTCAATCAAATTGAATTTCTGCACTAATAATTTTACAATTGCGACAACTATGTAAATGCACAATTGTGTGTGTGTGTGTGTGTGTGTGTGTGTGTGTGTGTTGTGAATACTCGTTTTTCACTGTCGATCACAACTGGCCCACAGTGGCAAAAAAGCAGAGTAAAATCAAAAAATTATATTGCCTGTTCCGCCCCCGCCCCTCCACATAGGGGAGTCATGCAATGCGTTCTCAAGCGTTGAAGTGTGAAGTAGCGTCAGTGAAGCGAATTTATTGTATAATGCCACGATTTTCTCCAAGACTTTTTGTTATTCTTACGCTCAGCCAGGGATTTGGGGTGCTTTGTGCACTATTGGTGTCACACGCATAGCTTCTACTTCCGTCGCTTTTCCCTAGTCATACTGTAACTTCATTTTCTACACATTTTTTTGATCCCCATACCATCTCACTCTCTCATCTTATAAGTGTGTTCACACTCGCTGCTGCCAAATAGTAGTCTGTCTTGTCTTCGTCCTGCTCGTCCCGGTACGACATTTCACTTTGTTACATCCAACCATTCAATAGCATTTAACAACAACACTTCAAGACGAGCGGTCCGAATTCCGAGTGAGCGAAAAAAAAATGAAAATGTCCAACGAAAAACGCTCCGTTGCTCTGTGAAGGTTGGCTAGGATCTGCGGGGGGAAACATGCGTACGGCATTTGAAAATTTGTGTGTCCCAGAAAAAGTAAACAGAATAATAAAAAACTTAACGCAAAATAAGAAGTTGTAAACTCAAACTTATAAAATTTATTGCGAATTTCTTTTTCGCTGCTAGTGATGTGGCCGCTATCGCTGCCGCAGTTGGCGTCGCCATTATATACCGTTACTTCGGAAATTTTCCTCTTTTTACTTTACACTTGAGCAGTTAATGGTTTTCCCCTCCAAGGTCTTACGAATGTTAGCCGTGCAATGGGCGATGACTATCGCGCGGATAGGAAAGGGGCGCCTTGAGAGTGAGGTGTTTAATAGATTGCGGGAATGCTGCTGTGATGTTTGCTGCAAATTCCATTACAAATTAAGCGGCAGCATCAAAGCAATGTGGCCATTTTGCTTTGTGTCGCCGCATTTGCTGTTTGTTTGTTGTTGCTGACTCACACCTTACATTTGTTGTGCGATTTATTTGTTTATTGCTTTTAGCTAGTTTATTTTCTTTTTTCGTTATTTTCGTATATTTTCAGCTACACGCGCAAACTCGTTTATTTATTTCGAAGAAATGTAGCAACGCTGTAAATAAGCGTAAATAGCAAAAGTTAATGTAGAGTTACGTGAATGGGTGTACATGTGGACTACTACTGAGAGAAAACAAAGTTGCAAGTCCAACGGTGAAACCTCAGCCTTTTCTTTCCGAGCCTTCGCAACAAAAACTATTGGTGTGGTGTACCTCACTTCAAGGTTCACCGCCCTCACGCTCGAACTGGAACATTTGTTTAACAACTGGATAACCATATTTTTCTCAACACTTTTATTTTGACCCCTTCACGTTTTTCACCAATTTTATTTATTTTCTTTGGTTACTTTTCTTTGAATATTTTCCCCCTTGCATTTTGGAACACTTTACAGTTTGCGGCCCTAATGGACACATACCATTCTAAATGCTTCTTTATTGAAATTTATAGCATCGAAGTTTAGTCCACGCGTGATTTTCTCACAAATTTCGGGGTGTTTGGACTTGTTTCCATTTCTTTCAGTTAAATATTTTGTAAGCATTGAAGTGAAAATTTTTGTATGCATACATATGTATGTATGTATGTACGTGTACAGTGTATATTATACATAAGTACGTATATATATATATATACATACATACATTCATACAGTGGCGGGCAAAAAAGGATGAATGGTGTTTCGTTTTTTATGTTTACAATATTTTTCAACCTAAAATTTTTTTGACATTTTTTTATAAAAATATGGTTTATGCTTTAACAAAAACTTTATACAGAACTTAGAAAAATTCCACAAATTTGTATCTAAATTTCGAGCTTTTGAACCAGAATTTTTAGAAATTTTCGAGGTATGCAGTTAATAAGCTTATAAAATTCTAGTAAAATAAGTATTTTGAGCGGCTAAAAAATCACATTGATTTTTAATAATTTTTTTTTGTTGACAGCGTTTTGCACATTTTTCCATATAAACATGAATTTTATGTTGAAAAATATGCGCAAGATCTTTTGCGATAAAAATAAAAACGTCAACGCCAGTTTTCCTAAATTTAGCTTTTTATATTAAAAAACCGAAACAGCCCTCAGCAAAAAAAAAATATTAAAAATGAATGCTTGTTAACTGCATACCCAAAACAAATCTAAAAATTCTGGTTAAGAAGCACGAAATTTAGATAAGAATTTATGGAATTTTTCTAAGTTCTGTATAAAGTTTGAAAACCTGATTTATATAGTTGTTATTAAAGCATGAACCAAATTTTTATAAAAAAATATCAAAAAGATTTTAGCTTGAAAAATGTTGTAAATATTAAAAACGAAACACCATTCATCCACTTTTGCCCGCCACTGTACGTATTTTAATTCGTAGTGCTGGGCATGGGGGATGTACATAGGGTTGCCAATTCATGCTTATATGGAAAAAAGTACAAAGACTGCTTTTTGAAACTTGTACTTCACTAAAATTGAATGGACTACAAAACTGCGTAAACGAAAATTTTCTAGAAATTCTGAATAAAAAGTTGAAAATGTTTATACAAATTTTTTGAATTTTTGTGAACTTTATCTAAAGTGTCAAACTTTGATTTATATGATTTATATTATGGATACCCATATTTCCTAGATACCTAATTAATGCAAAATTTTTTTCATGAAAATAATTGTGATTGTTATATTAGAACAAGGTTTACATTTTCATTTTTCGCCCTGTGTACATACTACATACATACACACAAAGGTATGTATGTTTCTTCTGCTTCTGTAAAACTGTAAGTATTTGTAGAGAAAATATAAATTTACATTACACCGTGCGACAGTAAATTTTACACACAAAAACATCAGTATTTGCGTGAAACTATGGGCCAAACTGCAACGTTAATTACACTGGTTTACAGCAGAAATGTCATATGGATGCCACTACCCAATTCCTAAGTAGAATTGCTCGGTGATTCCGAAAATCGAGTTAATTTTTTTTTTCTATGGATACGCTATAAACCATATATACATCAGTTTCCGATAGGACTGATAGTTTCTGACAAATTAATTAATCATTCCAGCTTTTTTTATATTTTAGTGAAAAAATAAAAAAAATTAAACTTTAACAGAAGAAAAATTAAAAAAATAACAGATTCTGTGCCGAATTTTTGAATTGTACTAAAGCCTGTTTTGTCACAAAAAAAATCAAGTTACTGAGGAAGAAAATCGATGGTTAAATACGAAATAATGAGTGGTCAAATAAAAATGTGCAAGAGTTTTTATATGAAAAAATGAGCAGGAAAGAATGTTACCCATACGCCACGCACACCTGAGTAACATGCTTTTCAACAGAACAGCCTTTAGTACAAATGCAAAAATTTAGCACAAAACTGTTTTTTTTGTTTTATCTCTCTTCTGTTAAAGTTTGATTTTTCCTCATTTTTTCATTAAAAAATAAAAAAAAACTGAAATGTTTCATTAATTTGTCAGACACTATACATAAGCGCTATCGGAAAGTGATGCATATACGGTTTATGGAGAATTTGATTGGCTTTCATTTGCCGTATTTTATTTTAATATTTTTAAATTGGTCCGTAAGATATACGTGATTGAAAGGAACCAGTTTTTGCTTTAAGCTGAATAACGGTAAATTTCAAATATCTCGAAAACGTATCCATAGAAAAAAAAATAACCTGAATTTCGGAATCACCGAGCAATTCTACATAGGGATTGGATAAGTGGCGTCTGGAGAACAAAAACCGAATTAAAATTTATGATCCAATGTTATTTAAAAAAAAAAAAAAAATCAGCGCAATGTATGTGTACCAAATTTCAGGGAAAATTCTGAAAAAGTAAATTTTGAGTTACATCTCTATATTATTAAACGTGCGATATGTAAGACTGTAAAGGTTAGTGTAATGCCTGCCCTTAAGCAAATTAATACATATAAGCACTATGTTATTATAGAAAATTAATTGACATTTTTTCGTACGCTAATTTACGTTACAACGCAGTCAAATCTTTGAAAATATTTGATGCAATTCATTTTTTTACCACGACAAAGCATTGTTTAAAATATTTTTGAATCGGTTGTAAGTATTCACTGCGTCACTCTTCTTAGCGGATCACTGAAAAGCGGATCAGATACAAATCTTAAACCAGAGTAACTTGAATTACAACAAAAGCCAACACCCTCAACGTCTAGCTTATACCAATATCCGATCTAGGAAACAAAAATTATAAATTATTTCCGTAATCGCCAGGAAATCCGCCAAATTTTACGGAGAAATAGATGTAAAAATTTGCATTAAATGCCTAAGCTCTATAAATTCTGAATATACAATGATTAGAAACATATGTTTCTAAAAACTTCGCCTCTTAAAAAACTCAAAGACGAATTATATATACCCATGCACTCGAAATATAAAAGTTCAGAAATGTCTAGAAAACCTAAAAACAACTCTTAACAGAGAAAATCGCAAGTTATGTGCTCCGCAAGAGCACCAAATTGCCAAAAACTTTTAGTTTACGCTTTGCACAAAAGTCTAAGTTGTGGTTGTTATTTTCATAGTTTTCGAATTTTCGCATAGGTTTCTGTGCAATGCAAACGAATTGACTGGATGGCGGGACTCGTGTATGTTTTTTATGTATGTAGGTATGAAGATATGTACACATGTACATATGTATGTACATACTTAGTTCTTGTTATTACTTAGGTTATTGTCTGAAAAAGTTGTTATTAGTGTGCCGATGCTTTTGTTGCTGCCAATATTGTTCGTCTTGTTTTCATAGTTGCCGATGTTTGCCCTGCAGCAAACCAAACTGGATCAGAACTTGCGCTGAGCTAGCCTGAAAAGGGATGGTACTAGTTCTTCATCTATCCCAAATCAATGCTTTCAACTGTCTTTTTGAAAATGGCAATGGCCTACGAAGTGACAATTGTCGCCCTCTGCAGAACTTTTGAACTTGTTCTGAGCTGACTCTGGCTTAGATGGTTCTGAGACAGTTCATATAACAACAGTTCCTAGATAGATCAAAAAGAGTCACCTACGGGCTAAAACAAATGTGATTAGTTTCGAGCTGGTTCTAAGAAGTGTAGTATAGAGCCTTTTCTTTAAATACTGTAATTCAAAAAGCATGCAGAAAATTTGTAAATAAAAATACATACTTCATTGTATTTTTAATAGCTATTTGTTTTGCACTAATTTACTTTTTGAGGTAAACTGTGCTTTAAAATTAGGAATATAAAGTGTCGGTTATTCCTTCATTTTCTAAAACCGTTATTCTTAAAAATAATTTATATTTGTTACGTATAATGGGTATTGCTGTGTTACTTATATCTAAAAATCTAGGTCGTGTGACAAATAGAGAAAAGCGCTGACATACTTATGTATTGAATACTTATTTGTGATAAGTCAGCGTTATATTGTATTAAATGTATTGAAATGTAATACATAGATTCCCCGGCATCGAATTAAGAATATATATAATTTTTAATATTCACAATGGTTTTCACGTTAAATATTTTTCGTATTTTTTTTTAAAGGATGGTTCATTTTACAACATAATCATTTAAATTCACGTTCCTAACTGTGTTGGAAGTTTAGTAGAATTTTAGAAACCGTTATAAAAACTTCAATATTTCAAATCAGAGTTTTAGAGTATACAGTTCTATAGCCCGTTAAATTTTAGTGTAATTAGTCGCGTTGATTTTTAAACTCTTTTTACGCACGCACTTGGAGGTATCCTCCTACTTAATTATTTTTGTGTCAGATGCAAGGTTACACTTTACTACATTAAAATTTTATGGCCCTCAAAACTGAATACTCGAACAAATTTAAATGTAATAAGAGCTATGCTTAAACAAAAGTGGAACGAAAAATATTTAAAATTACAAATGTTGGAAATAAAAAAAAGTATATCCGCATATCTATACATTTTCATTTTTCCGATCCCGCTCACACAAACTCTTGGCTCAATCCTTCTCGATTAGTCCTGAAATATACTAGCCAAAAATGCGATTGCTTTAGAAAAAAGAGAACCATTTGAAAT
>NW_023458557.1:101165784-101205886 GCF_013731165.1 Rhagoletis pomonella
GAGAGAAAATTTCAAATGGTTCTCTTTTTTCTAAAGCAATCGCATTTCTTGCTAGTATATTTCATTACGAATGAATAAGGATTGAGCCAAGAGTTTGTTTGAACAAAGCAAAGTTTTGACAGCAAATGTCAGTTACGCAGTTTTGCAGAATGATGATAAGCGGTTTTGTACGTTAAACAGCATCCCAATGATGCAGATTTTAATTGCAACAAGAATTCTTCTCAAATGTCACAGCAACGACTCATCCATAAGATGATTTAGTACATAATGTAGTAACATACATATGTACATATTAGGAATGTTTCGAATGTCATATTTTTCACATTCGCGAATGCAAATGCAAATTTTCGGAATACGAATGCGAATGTTAGGAATAACATTAAAAAAACTATAATCATCTTAAATCATCGTTTTTATTACTTAAAAATATTGGAAATTATTAGAACATTGAACGAGTTATTAACCTATACAGTGTTTTAATCTCGTATTTAGTCAAAGGCGCATATTATATTTAAAAAAAAAGTAATTTTGCTGCCTTTTCTTCCATGAGGCGATTTCTTAGACGCTCGTATATAAGGCCGGCTGCACTGAACAATTGCTCACTTGGAACGCTGACGGGTGGAGCTTTCAAATATTTGCGGGCCAGATCTGTCAGTTTGTCGTATTTTAGTTTAGTTTTCCACCAATCGAGAGGATTTTCACCGAGATGTGCTCATTTTTCTTTAATATATATCCTATAGGGCTTCAATTGAGCTTTAATGTCACATTTTTTGCTGACGGCGTCATACATTTTCATCCATTTAAACTTGGAATCTCTCTAAAAATTCTGAATTAAAAGTTTGTTGTTGCGAAAGCCTGCTGAATTTTTTATATTTCGTGTACAAAGTTTGAAATATCGATTTGTATACATATATATATGGTGTTAGTTATATTATGGGTTAGACTTTTATATAAAATCAATAAAAAATTAATCAATGATAAGAATAGACGAAACTGGTCAAAATGTCTCACTGCCATTATTTCGCATATAGGCACATACATATTGATTGATTGATTGATTTATTCATTTTTCTTTCAAAATAAACATATGTATGTAAATTACAATATTAACTTAACATAAATTATAATAAAATATTAAAAGAAAGAAAAAGTAAGGCATTCTGTAAAAAGTATTAATATTTTAGTATTATGTGTAAAAATATCAGAATAGCTATATTTCGGTGTATTTCCCCTCGATAATTGGAATAAATACTTAGTAATACTAAGTAATCCCTCATCAGAGTGACTTACTGCAATAATTTAATTATTTAATAACACAGGTGCACAAAAAAAAAAATCGATGAAAAGTTCCTTTGACCAAACCTAGTCTATCATATGTTTTTGGGGTCGCTGAATACGAATCGAATTTTACGTGACAGTGAAAATCGGAGGTGTTTTTTGAGGTTAGGAAAAAATCTAGACGTGATGGAGCAAAACGGACTTCAGATTTGTCCATCCAGAATTCCATCCCTGGTCTGAGCCTAGTCGTGTGAGAGTTCGCAGTATTACCATCGCAAGCGTAGCTGCGCAATTAAGCCGGGCTCCTATCTACATACATATACATTAGGGATGTTAATTTTTTCGATTTGTACGATCCTGGGATTTTCGGGATGTCGTTGGTTCAGTCCCGGGATCCCGGGATCTTTTTAAGACTTTATCGAGGCCTAACCGCCAAGATAACATAGAAATATTCCTAGAGCATCTAGGTGCACTTTTGCATCACAACGAAAAATTTGAAAAAAAATGTTACGTACGTTACTTTGGCGGTTAGGTCTCGTTATAATTTCAAATATATGGTTAATTCCAAAATTTATTCAAAAAAATTCAGTGCAATGTAGAACGAAAGTATGGGTACCACATATTTTTTTTTGGGTTCACAAGGACGAATAGGCATTGAAGGTAATCTATTTTTTTTTTAAGCTAATAAAGTTAGTCCGTAACATATATTTTTTTTCAAAAATAAGTATTGAAAAATTTCAAGGATATTCAAGGAAAAAATTATGAAAGGGTATTTTCAATGCCTACCCTTACGCACCAAAAATTGTAATGTGTTTTAACTCTACAGAATCTTCTCCTTCATTTGATACCCATACTGGTTTTTTAAATATACTACATTGCAATTTTTAAATTACTCATATCTTTCAAATTTCAAAGTTCTTTTAAAAAATCCTGACGTCAGAGAAAAAAATTAAGAACGCAATTTTACTATATTTGGCCCTTGGTTTGACGAATATTTTGATTTTTTTTGTGTGCAAAATTGCTTGCCGCAAGATATTATCTGTATATTGAGATACACATTTATAAAAAAAAATTTTAAATATTAAATTAACAAAAGAAATATAGCCAAATCTGTTCAACATAAAGCATTTCTATTATTGCCACCAGTGTGATTTACAAATCCCGAAAATCCCGGGATTCTAGGCAAATAATCCCGGGATTTTCGCGACTAAAAAAATACCGGGATCCCGGGATTCCTAATAGGTATATTTGCGTATGTGCAGTATCAGTAGTGCGGATCGTGAATACCCCTATTATATTACTGTTTGTGTGAAGTATCCAAAAGATCTAAAAAAATCTATATATTAATACGCTAACGAAATCCCATACAAATCTATTCCTCCCTACTGCTCCTATGTTTCTCAACCGATTTGAATGATTTTTCTTTTGTTCGAAAGGTATTTCAAAGGGGAGGTGCGCATTTTGTTTGTTTTTTCAGTAGGTGGAGTAGGAGTGGAGTTATTCCGAAAAACTTCATTTATGGTCCGATTTGCTTCAAATTCAAAATACGTATTACTAACATCAAGAGAAATACACCTGCATGGACCCGATAGGTGGCTCCAGAGCCGAGTTATTCCAATTTCTGTATAAGCCTATGAATGCCTGCTTTGGTTTCATCATCTACTATCTATATATTAATACGCTAACGAAATCCCATACAAATCTATTCCTCCCTACTGCTCCTATGTTTCTCAACCAATTTGGACGATTCTTCTTTTGTTCGAAAGGTATTATTTTCCGGTAGGTGCCCGATTTGGTTTCACCATCTATGAATTTTTAAATTATTTAACAGAATGTATATTACTCCACCAAACAGTATGTGTAAGCGAGCTAGACGATTAACAGGTGCTGGTGGACCTAAAACACTTCCCTGGCAAAATGAAAAAGTGTGTGAAAAAAGTGAAGGGGTCGAATTTCGACAACGGGGCGATACTAGTTCATATTAAATCACATGCACTCCTCGATGGCTGGCATTTCCGAATGTGAAAACGGCTGTTTTACTGATTATTTTTTCGATTACCATACATTGCATTTCCCACTGGGTGCATGTTAGGGATGCCAAAATATCAGGAAAATTGGGATCCCGGGATTTCGGGATATTTTTTAGGTAATCTCGGGAGCCCGGGATTTAACCCGGGATTCAAATTGTGTCATAAATTTTATGAATATGAGTAAAAATTCAATATCTGAAAGCATTTCAGCATACCATTAAATAAAACTATTTAAAATTTACGTTAAACTGATTGTAAAACTCATATATCGCTAGCTTAGACTAGTTAGCTAACTTCACTTTTAATGAAAAATCATATTTTTATATAGAGGCTAGATAAATTAAAATTGCATCGCTTCGAAAAGGGTAAAGGTCCTTGTTTTATGTTTTCTCGTTTATATTCAATGAAAGGAAAATTTGCTAAGGCCAAAAAAAGCTCCGAAAATTCGGTAAGGCCAAAAAAGTTCGAAATCTTTTAATAAATATCGAATCCCTGCGATTCGTATGGAGTTTTGCTTTGCTTTAAACAGGCAAAATGTTGTATTCAAAGTTTTTCGAAATACTTGAAGAAAATGGCTATACGAAGTTTTTTCCTCTCCTGTACAATTTTTAAATTGGGACTTAGCAACTTTGCACTCTGCGCTAGCGTTATTTATTAAATGAGACAAATTTCAAAGAAAAACATTTTTTTAATTGTATTTAAAAAACCATGTGATTGAGGAACGTATAGATCACAAATACTAATGTAAATACCAGGTTCTTTTGAAAGTGACTATTAATAAAAAAAAAACATAAAACAAAAATATACAAAAACAATTTCTCTAGACATGTTTATTCTACTCTATAAAGAAATGGCGAAAGGGGAATTTTTTGCCATTTTTTTCGCAATTTACTAGAAATTTTGAGGGTGTACGAGTCAAAGGGATCTCAGAGTCGGATTCAGCGGGTCGAAATACATGTTGGTAGTTGGGTCTGGTTAAAAACACACACCCCTTTTTTTGCCGGCGTTGTTATTATTGCACTTCAAAGCGGAGTCTTCTAAGCTTGACCTGCAGTTTTTACATTCAAAATCTACTGATGAAAAACATATTTCGGCATCAACACTTTTAAACTGTACTGTCAAATGGTGGACATAATCCATTTGAAGATAATGACCCCTATCTCCTCCATTACAAAGCATTTGAACTTCTTTTACGCGTCGGTCAAATTATAAGTTTTTCGATTTGAGGAAGTTTTGAGTAGATTAATCTAAAAAATTATCTAACTTTTCCTTAAAACTCTCTGTTTAGTTTACATTAGCGACGCTATGAGTAAATTCATTGAAATCTTCTTCAAAAAAGGCTCAGCCTGCAATTTAAAAGTACAGTTTCAAGCTTTTTGTTAACTGCAGTCAAAACGGCATTTTACAAAAATCATACTTCAAAATTCATAAACAAATTCTTACTATCAATTCAAAATTTCAAAATTTTCGGGATCCCGGGATTAATGCAAGCAAATCCGGGACGTCAAAAACACCGGGATCCCGGGATTGGCATCCCTAGTACGTGTGGATGTGTGTATATGGGTGCGCCGTTTGACTTGCTAAAGTGCCACCAAGTGCATGCAAAAACTTTCGTATCACTGCATTTCCTTCTCTTCCTAGCGACTTTTCGAGCTCAGCTCGACTTCTACATTGACTTCGAGATTCTCAAAAAATAAATCTTTGTTTTTTACCATCTGTGTACGTACACTATACTTCGCAGAGATACATACATTCGATTTATTTTTTTTTTTTTTTTTTTTTTTACATTAAATATCCTTTTTTGCTTTATTTTTTTTTTTTTTTTTTTTTTTTTTTTTTGTAACTAAAATTCCTTTTTAGTTTTAATTTATTTGTTATTCCGTCTGTATTTTTTTAGCAATGAAATTTTGGCACAGTTCAGACAGGCAACTATTTTTTGCACTGCTCTAGCATTTGTTGTTGCTTAAACAATGTGGCATCCATTAATGTAAACTTCCCATTAGTAATAGAAATATTTATGTAAGTGGTACATGTGTGTGTACATATGTATATACATATGGCTCAGATCGCCGAAAACGAAACCAAGGCAAATTTTTTTCTCAGATTTCCCAAATTTTTTAATTTTAATTTAGTCAATAAGCCTAAATATTAAGGGCCGTTTGTTCAATATATGTATGGTTAGTGCAGCGTGGCAGTGCAACAAAATCTAGCATAACTTTAAAGCTATAAAAGATACAAAGAAAAGTCGTTTAAAAAATGTTGCTCTTTAAGGGCCCCACCATAGGCTTTAGGTACAATAGACTATACTTTTAAAGTGGTCCAAAAATGTGTGTAAAAAAATAAGGTCGCATTTTTAATGCCGCCAGCCCCTAGGATTGTTCTATACCAAAAAACTATATACCCCTATTTGTTTATTTTGAAAAAAAGAACAAATTAGGGTGTGCTCAAAGCGCTCAAAGTTTTCAATGTATTTTATATGGGGAAAAAACAACTTTTCGTAGAAATAGTGTAGAATTCTTGAAAATCAATATTTTTCGATCGGAAAACTTTGCTTATCTTCAGGAGATTCCCGGTAATAATACCCAATTGTTCCTTTAGCAATTTTTTCATGGTGACTATATTTTATGGGTCCTTGAAAATGCAATGGGGGGACCAATAAAAAATCTTTAATCATAAAAAATGGTTAAATAAACAATTGGATATCAATATTTGAAGTCTCCTGAAGAGAACCACAGTTTAACGATTGAAAAATATTGATTTTCAAGAGTTTTATGCCATTTTTACGAAAATTTGTTTTTTCCCCATATAAAATGCATTGAAAACTTTGAGCGCTTTGAGCACACCCTAATTTGTTCTTTTTTTCAAAATAAAAAAATAGGGGTATATTTATTTTCGGTTCAGAACAATCCTAGTTGGTGGCGGCATTAAAATTCCGACTTTATTATTTTGGACCACTCTACTATACTTTATTAATATTTGTATGTAGTTTCAGGGATATAAGGGTACGAATGGAGCCACGGGTCACAAAAGCGAGAAGGTCGTAGATACAACATTTTGCTTGGAATGAGAAATTTGTTCCCTAGTTCAGCGTTTTCCCGCAGAAATATACAACTTGGTGTGTGTAAGGAGAACTCGAATCAATAAAGATATCAAAAAGAGCGCCAATAAAATTTGATAAATCCACACAAATTTAGCAATATTTATTGTACTCGAGATTATCGCATGCCACTAGCGGTCATAGTGGTGACCAAACTAGCATTTGCCGCCAAAAATGAGGCGAGGGTCAACGTTATGTATTCAAAGCACACAGAACGGAGTATTTTCATAACCAATATTCAGGATTCTTTATTTTTATTTGATAAAAAATTGCTTAGATTGCCAACTAAAAAGCAGACGACAGATGTAAAAATGTCTGCTAAAAGTGTATGCACCCGTACAAGTGTACATTTATGCAAAGGGCGGTTACATAAAATAAATGCATTTATTAAAAATATAAATTCATAGAGCAGATTGTCGTTTTGTTTATAAGCAGTAATTTTTAACAACATACAACACACCCACTCACTAAAAGGAAATAGGAAAGACAAGTGGCATGAGAGCGCAGAACAATTGCGTGTACAGATAGAATGAAAGCAACAAAAACAAATACAACAGCCGGAGAGAGCTTTGCCGCTGCACAGTGGGATTTTGGGCGGAAAAAAAAATCAGTTTTTCCAGTATTTGCTTCTTATTTTTTGATTTTTAGCCTTATAAAGCAATATTTGAATAGAAAAAAAATGCATTATAACTTTTTACGAAATTGAACATTTTAAACAAAGTAAAAGTAACAAAAGTCAGAAGAATTTTATCCAACTAAAACTTATTGCGATTTTTGTTCAAATGAGCAATGTGGTTTTCTAATAACTTTTGTTTTGATTGCTTATGTTGTAGGTTCATATGAAAATATAGCTTTACTAAGAATAAAATCAATGCAATAGATCAAATATTCTAGCATCTAGCAAACAAAAGCTAAATTTTATAAATGCCGACTTTGACGCTTTTTATGGATAACAACTTTGTTCCCTCTAAATCTTTTCTTTCGATTTTTGAAAAAAAAAAAGTTTTCCTGTCAATTTCGAATCATTCTTTTTTCTGAGGTTAGGTCTGTATGGTAGGTATGCTTTAAATCAAATCGATCACGCCATTTTTTTGTTTTTGTTTTTTTTTCTTGATTTATGATCATAAATGTTCATACCGAAAATTGAGGCTCTACGCCGACTCCTTCTATTTTTTTCCAAAAAATGTATGAGGCTGTACCACTGTGCGCCGTGATGAAGAACACATGGCATGACTGCTTATGTTCAAACATCTACCCAAACGTTGTTGCAGTTGTTTTTTTAGATAACTCAACTGACAAATTGCTTGTTGCTGGCCAGCGATGCAACAATCAATTGTTAGTGGATGATTCCGCATGCGGTCAAAATTTAGATACAGTACATAACATGTGTCACGGATAAACATTTGCAAATACATAGGTACATACGTACGGTATTTTCATATACAAATACATACTTGCATATGAACATACATACATATGTATATACTTTATATTGGAGTACAGTCAGCTCATCTTATTAGCATAACGGAGTTCAACATGTCCGAAAAAAGTTCGAGGTCTTTATTATATAAATATTGGTATAATCACAGTTCTGATAACACAAAAATGCAAATCTTTCTACAAATCGTAACTTATTTTCTAGATATGTATGTATTTTAGTGCCCAGAAAGCTCATACATTTCGCCTTCAATATAAAGTAATCGACCGAGCAGAAAAATGTTGTACATACCTAACCTCAATTATTATGTCATGGAAGAGATTTTAGCCTCATATAAATACATGTTCTCGTCACGTCCTAACAGTAATAAAAGCCGGGTTACAACTTTTTCTTTGGCATGGACCCAACCCGGTCTAATGTACAATATACATATGTACGTATGTATGTATTGTATGTAAATGCGCAAGTACACCACTACGCCACTATAAACTGCACTTGAAAGCGCTTTATTATTTGTGCGAACTCCTCATACCCACTTTTCAATTTGACCAATAAGCACGAAAAACAGCAGCTAAAAACAAATAAAGAGAAATTTACCAAATATTGTGCACAAATTGGTTTTATTTTTCGTTCAGTTAAACCATTTCATATTTCATTTCCCTGTCCTTTTCTTTAGCTTTCCCTATTGTTACCCCTTTTGCCTGGCTTGTTTTCATTTATATTTTTACCCCTCTGTTGAATAGAGGAAGGAAAAATAGTAGTCATCGAGCCACGTATGTACCTATGTATGTACATTAAGGTGGTCCAAAAAAGTAAAGTGGAAATTTTAATGCTCTCACTCCCTAGGATCGTCCAAAATTGTCCATGTATTTTATGTGGGAAAAACAACCTTTCGTAGAAATGGTATAGAATTCTTGAAAATCAATATTTTTCAATCGAAAAACTTTGGTTCTCTTTGGGAAGTACCCAAATGGTTATTTAACCATTTTTTTATACTAAAAAATTTTTATTGGTCCCCTATTGCATTTCCTTGGGTTTTTGGCGGATCCATAAAGTATAGTTACTATGAAAAAATCTAAAAATATTGATTTTTAAGAATATAATGAATGCAAGGAAGACTTTGAGCACTTGGAGCGACCTCTCAATGTTTTTTGTTTCAAAATAATTTATTTTCACATGCATTGTCGTACCTCCCTAATGTACATACATCTCTCCCACAAGCTGACCTGCTTTTGAACGTACAAAATACTTGCAATAAAACCACTCATTTTATCCGACTTACTCACAATCATTGTTGTCAATCAACCAGGCTACATGTGTGCGCAATTGGTAATAAAATGAGTTGTGTGCCCCAAATTACTCAATTTTTTCGCGTCCCTTTTAACGGAAAAAGCACTTTGAATGACAACTTGATACCTTGTGAGTAGGTATGTATGTATGCATATGTATTTATATATATAATGGTCAATGACTCTTCCCATTGTTGCGGATAAGTTGAAGCGTGCGTTTACCCTTACTTACGTTGTATGCAACAAATTCGATGTTGTTCCCATCCAAAAAAAAAAACCCCACAGCATCTGCGACCCGAATATCCAGGTGCCCCGCCTACGATCAAGGGAAACATACTTCCCAAAAAGTGATTCACCTCAAAAGAGAATCGTGTGAGTTTTATATATTTTAGTTTCAAAACGTGACACATATTCCATTACTATTTTTAAAGGAGAAAGGTTATCAATTCGTCGTTTATTTGAAAGCAAACTCCTCTAGCGGCGGTTGGTTGGTTGGGAGTAAATTGGCAAATTCAACGGAAATTGCAAACGGAAATGGTGCAACGGAAATGATGCAACGGAAATGAAGCAACGGAAATGGTGCAACGGAAATGGTTAGGGTTGAAACAAGTGCTTCTTGAATGCATGCACATGGTATTAATTTAACAATCTCTTGCTTATAAAAGGTTAAAGAATAACACTTGGAAAGAGACCAATACAAGAATGAAAGTAAAGGTGAGTACGTACATAGACAAAGAAAAGGATAAAGGCAAAGGCAAAAATAAAAACAAAAACAAAGGTACATTACGCAAAGGCAAAAATGAAGATCAAAGTAAATTTAAAACACTTTACTTATATATATAAGGGCAAAGCTGAAGGGCAATATGTAGATGATGAAAATGGTAAACATATAAGTAAAAGCGAAGATAAATATAAAGAAAAAGATTAGAATGATAATACCGATTAAAGTGAAGATGAAGGTACAGGAAGAAAGGTTAAAATAAAGGTAATTATAAAGAAAAGGATATAAGATGGAGACCCAAGACTCAATGTGTGAACTAATTTGGGATTTTAGAGATTTTCGGTTAGATTTTTATCGGTTTTGTTATTGAAATTTTTATCAATATTGTTACCGATTTTGCTATCGATATCTTCGGAACTTATCGATATAATAATCGATATTTTTATGGCTTGTCTTATAGATATTTTTATCGATTTAGTTATCGATTTTGTAATCGATATTTTTAACGATTCTGTTATCGATATTTTTTATCGACATTGTTATTGGTTTTATTATCGATATTGTAATAGATTTGGTTATCGATTTTGTTATCGATAATTTATCGATTTTGTTATCAACATTTGTATCGGCTTTCTAAGCGATTTTTGTGATCGATATTTCTATCGATTTTTTTATCGATATTTTTATCAATTTCCAATCGATATTGCCTCCAATATTATTATCGATTTTGCTATCGAAATTCTTATCGAATTTGTCTTCGGTTTTGTTATCGATATTTTTATCGGTTTTGTTAACGATATTTTGATGGATGTTACTATCAATTTTGTTATCGATAGAGTATAAAGATAAAAATGAAGATAAAGGAAAGGAAAGGAAGATAAATGTAATTAGAACGAACAGGGGTAGAGGTAGGGATCCATAGAAAAAATATAACCTTAAGCAAAAGCAGATGTATTTATGTATGTATGTATGTATATTGGTTATGAGACAAAATACATATGTAACGTAAGTTTCACTTCTCCAGTGTGGCCCAGGCGCACTTACTTTTTTTTATGTATGTTACCGCATAACTTTGGACTACGTTCACCGATTTCTATAATTATTTATTTTTTTTTTTAAGGAAAGGTGCTACCTCACAGGTGGTCCCATAATAATTTGGTTTAAATTCGATCATCGGATCATGAAGAAATTAACGATAGTCTTAAATTTTTATCTGAGAATTGAAGTCGGTTTTGTTTTTTACTTAAAAATTACTTGTTTTAATTAAACGGCACTAATTTGAATTTAGTGAAACTATAAAAATAATTACAATTGCCTCGTGGCAATGAAAATTATAAGCTGTATATGGGAAAATCTTTTGAGACGGCGACATTTTGCTTACTGGCATTATTGTTGCCCCTACAGAGCAGGCGCACTGCCAAGTGCGGTTTCTATACATTCGTTAATAATACTTATGTGTAAATATCAATAAATAGTTATTCGAAAAAAAACTAACGGTTAAAATTACCAGTTTACTTGCTAAAATCGAGAAAATGTGGAAATTTCTAGTGCAATTCGCACAAAATCTATTTCTATCTATTTTTTACCCAATTTTACGTTTTTATAGTTTTGGAAAGAAGAATATTTATCCTATTTAAAGAAGTGATAAGTTTTGTGAGCACATTGTAAATGTCGCTAAAAACTACCGTTGATTTTTTAGATTTTTTTTTGTCCCATTTGCTTCCCTTTATATGGAACAAAATTTATTTTTATATGGAGAAGCACCTTCGGCGAAAAAAATTCTAAAAAATCAACGGTAATTTTTAGCCACTTGAAACTAGCATATTGTTACACTAAAATTGAATGGGCTATAAAACTGCGTACTTAAAAAAAATTCTAACACTAACAAGTTATGCAAATATGGTTTTTTTAAAATATGTTAAGAATTTGAATTTGTTAGAAAATTTTTTAAAACTGTTTCGTGAATTACTTGGCCATAGTGATGGGGTTACGCCTAGGTATTTACCCAACGCTGGGTATTTACCCATTGATACCCAATTTCGTACCCGGGTATTTACCTAATTTCGGGTAGATACTAAAAAAAAATTTGTGTACACCTGCAACTAAAAACTGTACAATTTTTATGAATTAATTTTCGCACTTCACAAGGTACTGAAGATGACATCCCTTCAACTTGAAGAGGAATCTTTCACTCTACTGGTTATGAGATTTTTTCGGATACTTAAAGCGAGGGTGATTATGAGCCAAGTTCGCCTGAAAAAACTTTCTTTTAGTTTACTTTAAATGTCCTTACTTATTATTTATACCCACAATTTGGGTAAATACCCATGTACTTTAGCACTTTACTGGTAGACCTGCCAACTTTTTAGTTGTATTTTATTTTCTACCATTTTTACCAACAATGGCTAAAAATCTACCAACATTTTCCGGAAAGAAAGCGAAGAGATTTAAATGACAAATTTTGTCATCGAACACAACTAAAATAAAAATTAAATGTGATCTCTCTCTCTCTCTATGATCTATTTATGAACATATTTTTCGTTTGCAATGCGTTTTTTGTGGGAGCCTGCCAGACGAATGGTCTGCAAATGTCAAGTATTTTTTTAAATCTAAGTTTAAACAAATAGGTTGGAGTGGGGAGTAATTGTTTGAATCCATTTTTAAATTAATACAGAGCCCGAGCAAATCTTTTTGAGATTACAATATTTGGTAGCGTGTTCGCTTTCTAAATTTAAAAAGTATTTGAGAGAAAATGCTGTCATTTTATTTCATTCATAAAAAAATTTAATTTACATAGGTTTGTTCGTTTCGATAGGATTTAGTTGAAATCTGATGGAAATCCAAGAAATCTAAATCATGAAAATATATGGAAAATCCACCCGGATCTCAAAATATTTCGCGAAATCTCAGATTACTATAATATTAGAGAGTTTTTACTCATATAAGATAAACCAAGGCGAATTCATACAAGGTGATAGCAGGAGTACAAAAACAAAAATTACACTAACAAATTTCACTCGTAATGACAGTAAAAGCTCAGTTAGTCTAGACTTAATTTCCGTAACTTAACTTAATTTAATATTTTGGCTAACCTGTTATATGAGAAACTGTGTTGGCGGTTAGTTAAAACTTAACTTACCGTAAGAAACTTAAGAACCTGTAGATTTTAGGTTCTCAAGTTACGGCCTTACGGAAATTGAGAGCGGTGAGAGAATCAAGCTTGCCAGACTCTCGTTTTTGTATTTCTTAAAAATAAATGAAAGCAAACATTTTTGTTTGCATAAATTTTTTTGATATGGCATTTTAGCCAGCGAACTGTTAAACAGCTGAAAAAAGAAATACAAAAACAAAATATTTCCGCTCTTGGCTTAAGTTGACGTGTTGAATAACCATTGATGATTTCTTACGGTAAGTTAACTTAAGTTAAGTCTGGACTAACTGAGCTTTAAGAATTATAAAATATACATACATAATTTTGACATTAAGAACCATCGAGGCCGCTCTGCTAACATCACCTTATATTAATACGGCTTGATTTATCCTCAGTAAAAAATTATAAATTATAGTTTCCTTCAACAAAATCTACTAACTTCTACCATTTTTTGTATGGAAAATCTACCACTCTTAATTTTTTCGAAGTCCGTGCACTGATCTGGGTATTTACCAATTAGGTATTTACCCATGTGCCATCGCTAATCGGTCAGCTCTGCGACCTGTACTAGGTCACCTAGAAAGTTCGTGCAATTTTTTTTTATCTTGTAGCACTTTTTTGGGGAATAAAATCTAACTACTGACGCGGTGTAAGCATTCTCATCAGCCAGGTGTTAGGGTTAGTCACTTTAGTTAAGGTCTGCTTCTTCTTTCCTACCGTTTATGCTTTCCACTCTGTTTTGCATTACAATTTACACCTTTCCGCCCTGCCTCAGCGCCCCCACAATCCATGTCAATTAACGCTCTGTAATTTCACTGTTATGTTAATTGATTCCACTAATTAATTACATTGTTTGCCAATTTTTTTAGCTTCGATGGCAAGTGGCACTTAGTAAAAAATTGCCGTACAACATTTTAGTTGGCACTGGCGACAATTTGCCAGCATTCTAATTAATTTCAAGTTTTTTGTTCAGCTGGTTGTACACACAATGCATGCTTGGCTGTATTTATGTACGTATATTAGGGTGTTGCTTAAAAGTTGGAAGCAAATTTTTACATCCGATTTCCTGAGCCTCAACCCCACATCACATATATATTTTGGTCCCGATTGAAGTCGGTTAAGGCGTGTCGCGCAATGGTCAAAGTTCAGATTACTCTATGAAGACGTCTTAACCGACTCCAATCGGAGCCAACTTTTATATGTGATATCTTCGACTTTGGTAGTATCGATTTGGTCGCTCCAATCGCGACCAAAATTTATATGTGATATCTCTGCTATTACCGATTGAGGGGTGAGGCTGAAAAAAACGTTCATTTGATTTTTTTAAGCACCACCCTTATGTATATGTATCAGTATTTATTTTCTTTTTCTTTTTTTCGTAAGTTTACAAATGAGGTAGGCACCATTTAACTCTTTGTGTTTTACTGAGGCTGCAATTAGTGCCTCCAACTTTGAGTGCGATCGTATTACTCAAATGCGACTTTTTCTAATCAACCTTTTTCTAATGAACGCCTAGACCTTAATGCCTTCTGCTTCTTTTTATATCAAAACCATTGAAGTGCTGAATATATTAGAGTATCGCAATTGTTGCGTATTGTAATTTACGTTGCAAACTCATTGGCAATAATTTGTTGTTCACAAGTTTCCACATTTTTTTTCATTCATTACTGGCAACTTTGTATTACAAAGGGCCAGATGTAAATAAAAGGTTTAAGCCTGGTATTCTTACTTTCGACGCTTTTTCACAAACTCGCATTTACGCTTCTCCATCTCCCATTGAACATACCACTATTTCATTAATCGCTCTTCTCTTCTTTCTGCACTGTTAGCTGTTGGCTCTTAATAGTCATTGTCATCATCAACATTTTAATTAAATGAAAATTATGTATGGTAACTTTGAAAAAAAGAATACAAAATACTTTGTCGCCTACAAATGAGGGTACATGGGAGGATTAGCAGTTAGGTGAACACCAAATTTATTTTTTATATTGTTTAAATATTTAGGGGATTCACAAGACGTGTTATCCGTCGTAAAATCTTAAGCTCAAAATTTTTTATGTAAAATAACGGTTACGTTGGTGGTCTCGTGAATCCCCTAATTGTTTCAGTTGTTCGAACTTAAGAGAATATTTTTACAAAAGTTCTTCAGATTTACGGGAACCTCGTTATTCTCTTAAAAAGAAATTTGCTACTACTTTCTGCATTCGTACTTTTTGTAACATATTGTAGAGTATAAAGAAAAGTTCAAGTAATAAAAAAAAAGTTTTTATAAGAGATTGGAGAGTATAAAACAAAGTTCAAGTGACAAAAAAGTTTTAACTTTGTTGACTAGGAATCTTTATGCAAACAAGAAAAATCAAAAAGATATTCTAGGTGGCGGGGTCCTTTGTTCTGTTGCACATTACTCGATGTTGAAGAGCCGGGCCTTCGTTTTGCTATAATAAGTGATTCAATATCTACATAATTCTGTTTTTTAGTTAATGTTTTTAGTTTACATTCGTATAAATTAAAACTCTTTACAAATCTTTAGCGCTTTGAGGTAATATAAATAAAACATAGGCAATTTTCGTTAACAAAGCTTTGAATAAATATCCGCTCAGCTTTTCATTTGACCAAATTACTAGTTCCATTGTGGTTATATTTTGGCCACTTTGCGTATTCATTGTTTACACAAATACTGTTGCCGCCATTCAAAGGATACGCGTACGTCACTCCTCAAATGCATAGATTGACATCAATTTGGAATTCTGCAACGTATCTACTAATTGCCATTGTTTTTGGTAGTTGTCCACTGCCGTTGACCAACTCACAAAAACAACACCCTCGATTTTGCGCACAAATTGTCAAAACAATTTTGGCAACAATTGATCATTCGGGCAGCCTTTCGCTGAAAATTTTCTATCAGCCATTGTACAGAATGCAACAACGCACTGAGTGAAAATTACCGGCGTTAGTATGTTAAATTAAATACCGGAAGAAGAGAGGTGTGCAATCCAGTTATTTTATGGCAATACAACGCGAGGAGATTCAATTTGTGATTCACCGAAATATGAGTTTGCAGGCAGGGCACCCTACTACATGCATACATATTTATGTATATTGTTACTTTCTAATAGAAAGGCCTTAACTAACATTTAGTTTCTTTCCAAAGTAGTTATACAACTTTATAAAAAGTCGAGTTCGCCAGTTGCGATTTTCTTCATTACATTGGCTTTTAATAAACATAGAAACCGATTTTATAGTAGTTGCTTTTAAATTCGATTAAGGGTGGTATTATCACTTGCGAAGCGAATGGTTTTGGCGAATCGAAATAAAGGACAGAGAAGGCATTAAAAATGTTCGCGATGCAAAGAACTTCCACAAGCTGGTAAAAAATAACACTCTTAATGCATATTTAAGTTGCGTGCGTTCATTCGCTTCGCAAGTGATAATACCGCCCTTTAGTGAGTAATCTACCGACTTGAGTATGGACCTGAATTTCGAAAGAAAATGAGTTAGGGCCTTTCTATATTATATGTATATTCAAATTCAAATTTACACTGAAAATAATTGGGCAAGTTTATTCGACTGACTAAGAAGTCATTGCACGCCATGTTACTTTCACAATTTTTTCCCTACATGGGCGAAACTTAGCAGGGGACAAAAGAAATTACTAAGAGTTCATTATAAAAGAGAACCCTAACATGTATTTCGGTATGTATGCAATTTACAATTGGCATACCCTCATCCTCGTCCCAGAATAGAATTTTTATGGTGTAATCACAAAAGTCAGCCTTACTAAATCAAAACCACGAAATTTCCGATTTTATGCAAATCGATTTTCTATACCAAAGGCAACAACCATAATGGTAAACAATTTTAGTGACAAAGACGACACCAATAACAACTTCGACGTGGCATTATTACGAAACAAAAATTGAATATCTATCGCTCCAATTTGAGTTGAAAAAACTGCAGGACGGGGTACTAGTTCAGAGTGTATCGTTAGCATAGTACAGAACTCACATCTTCGGTGAAATACAAAAAGCCGTAACTAGCTAAAAATCGAAAATTCACAATTGGATCGAATAGGATGCATTTCATCGAATTATAAGACACGAAAAATGACACTGAAGATGGCACAACGCCGAAACCGGTTTGTCTCCAAACCAAATTTGACAAGGGATGACGGAAAATCGTTCCACATTACATCGAATTATAAGTGTTCACATCGTTTTATGCAATAAACATTTTTAGTTGGTTGTGGCTTTTTTGCATTGCAGTGACGATGTGAGATACGCCCTTTCCATACTATACTAACGGTATGCACTTTTAAGCACATACATACATACAGATACACATAAATCTCTCGAGGTCTCCGGTTTGTATGTAAATGATAATTATCCCCATCAAGCGAAAACACCAGTCTCTTTTATTTCTAAACCAAATGCCGAATTGAAACTTAGTTGAGCAAATAAGGTTCAAAGAATAAAGTGAAATCGGTTAGATGAGTGTACCAAAACTTTTTTTTTTTTTTTGAAATGTCAAAAATCAAAAGTTCCCGAGATATGCCCATTATACATACATATGTATGCGTGCGCGCTTAGCATCTAGATACATACGTATTTTTATATTTTGTATGTACATACATACATACATACTTGCGTTCAACAGGCCGAGCAATATTATTGCCAACAATTGTTTTACTATTTTACGTATATACATATTTGCATCGAAGGCAATTAAAATAAATAAAAAATTGCAATAAAATCGAACGAAAAACAACAACGAAGCATTTAATATTCTTTTACCATAAACCAGACACAAAAAAAAATCAGAAGCAAATATGCCCTGGCAACTGACAGTTTAATTTCCAGCCACGATAATGACAATGTCAGTATGTGCAATGACAAAAGTCACAACAACAAGTATTGTTGTAATTTGCTACTCTGCAACAGGAGTACGCAGATTTAGTGTGGCAACGTTGGAAACGAATGGTTGTAATGTTGTTGTTGATTTTTAATTGTGTTGTCGATTCGTGAACGGAAAATCAAAATAACATAAAGTGCAATTACATATTTTTTCTAAATCAACAACAACGAAAACAAGGCGAAACAATAGAAAACCGATTGGTAACTTTGATAACATGGGGAAAAAACAATCAGGAAGACTAATGACATTTACTTGTGTACATAATATTTATAAAAATAAATATAGCTAAATAAACGCTCAACATCAGCAAACTCATAAAATATGTATGTATGTAGTTGGGTGCAAAAACAAAAAAAAAAAACAAATAGAAAGTTTTGCTATATGTACATACAAATGTACAGTAAAATATCTACTTGCGGACACCTGCAACAAGCGAATGCCTACCATAGTCGGACAAAAGTGCAAGAACTACATAAGTTTTGCGTTGAATTTTTTAGAACGAATTCTACTCCAATAGACGGACATTATAATGACCGGACGCGGGCACTTGTTATCTACTTCGCATATATTTAGTAGAGTATCCGTAGACGCTGCACTAATACTGTCTGGATTGCACCCGATAGATCTTCTGGCATAAGAAATTTCCATACGAAATGTTTCCAGTCCTCCAACGGACACTGAACACAACGACGGATCCCAAACATCGAGAAATGGATGGCAAACCTAGAATTGAACCTAGATTTAACTTAGGTCCTTTCAGGACAGAACGCAAATGAAATGCGGTCAACACGAAAAGCTTGACCATTGCAAAAGTATGCCACTATCGATTACGTCGAGCATGTTTTATTCCACAGCCCGAGATTCGATGTGGATAGAAACCGCATTCGCTCCGTGTTTGGGGAAGAACCTACACCATATGATGGAATCGCCTGAAAAATGGGAAGCAGTGAACAGTACAGTCACGCTCATTTGGACTCAACTAAGAAGAGACGAGCGAACGGGGACGCGGGGTCCTTTTTCAAAGACAAGTTGATGCCACCTTTAACGGACTGCATGGGGACTGCAACGAACGTAGAGCATCATGCTCAACCAACCTCCCGATGGAGTACTTGACGGTAGTACCGGGAGGGGAAGGATACATGACGGTAGGTGGTTGAGTTTGGGTTAGAGTCTCACACTGACGGTGTTAAGCTTTCGAGCTTCCTCCACAACCACTACTCGAGATAGTAATCTACTAGACACCACTAAAGGCAGATTCATAGTTCTACTTTTCCCAGTTGCTCTCCCAGAGAGAGAAACACAACAACAACCACATGAAAGAAAAGTTCTGAACCAGAACAGTGAATGCGCTTTAAGTGGACCTTTTTCTAGCTAATACCGCATTCATTTATCAGCCTCTCGATCTGGGCATTGTAAAAACTGTTTGATATTTAAACTAAATGTAAAATATTTAAAATTTTTTAGGCGGTTGATTTTATTTAATGATTTAAGAATCTACGCAGAGGATAATATTCCGATTTCAATGCTATGGCCTTTGATAAAGATTTTGAGTGAAATATAATACAGAAGATGCCAATCTTGATGGTGTCATTCACAAAATTAATAATGAGAAAAACTGATGCTAAAACCGAAAACTTGAATGAAGCCTGTAGTCAGGATGCACAGAAAAGTAAGTTATATTCAGGAGCTATAATATGTTCATATACATAATTTTTTTATTATTCTATCCTTTCTTCTATAAAAATTGCTTTCATCAAAACCATATAAATCATAGTTTTAAACTGTATACTAAATTTGGGAAAATTTAACAAATTGTCATCAAAATTTCAACTTTTTAATCTGAATCTTTAGAACATTGGGTATGCAGTTTTATATCCCATACAATTTTAGTCTAATGAAGTGCGAGTTTCAAACGGCTAAAAAATCCCGTTGATTTTTGAGGAGTTTTTTTGGTGACGGATTTTTGCACTCTTTTTCCATATAAGCATAAATTTCTTATTAAATAAAATTCGGGAGACCTTTACCAATATAATTTCAAAAAATCAACGCCAGTTTTTGTAAATTGCATTTGTTATAAGTATAAAAAACACCGGTGGAAACTTGCACTTCCTTAGACTAAAATTGTATCTAAAATGGTTGAATTGTCCTAAATTTTGTATAAAAATTGTGATTTATATGTTTTTGGTTAAACCTTGGACGGTATTTTTTATAAAACAATAACAAAAAAAATTAGCTCGAAACACATAAAAATTAAAAAAAAAAAAACAAATCAACACGTGGTCATTTGTTTGAGTCACTGTATGTAGGTATGTAAATATATAAGCATATGCAACTATATTCCAAAACATACATGAAATAAATTAAATTAATGAAAACGTTTTCATTAAAAAGGTATATTTATTTATAAATTTTTCGTTCAATATTGTTCTTCGACTCCCATAAGTGGACCAAAATTGTGGATCCGCGAGTGTCCGGTTGTCGGATGTTTCACTGTATACATATGTACATGCATACATGTGTAGGTATGGTTTTTAAACAAAATATTATCTAATTCTTTTATAATTTTCACATTTTCGATTTCTTCTAGGCAACTTTACATACTATGTACATATATACATATATACATACATACTTAATAGACTAAATAATTTATGAGTTTTGCATTGGTTGGCGTACATACATATGTAGATATGTACATATATTTGATGAATTTTCAATAAATAAATGAATGAAATGAAATGAAATGAATAGCTGAAGATAAATTGATATTCAAAGCTGATAATAAAATATTTGTGTACATATGTATATCATATAAAAATATTTTCGCGAATATACGCAACATTTTCTTTGCGTTAAATGTTTAGTTAGATAAATAGCATTACATACTGAGTAAACCTATTATAAAAAAACTTGGTTACGCTGCTCTCATCAGCTCCTTGTCCAACTTCCATTCATAATCGGGAAGATTGCGTTTAAGTGAACGAAACCTTATCTACTTACTCAAGTTCTCCGCCAAACAAATAACCTATGTATGCATATACATACATATGTACATATGTATGTATGTTGTAAACTTGTAAAAAATTGTTAACTTGCATTTGGAAGGAAGCCCCCTTTACTGTAAAGAATGAAAAAGTACGTTCACGTCATAATCATGCCGTTAACATTATTCAAAAAGCTTGGCCCCTCATCAAACCCCGCAAACCTTTAGACTCTGTGATAACTTAAATATATTCAACATTGTAACTGTATACATAGTTATCTGTCGTCTTTCTACATAGAAACAATGCTCTAAAGCACTTCATCTTAAGCCATCAGAGGCTTGATTGTAAGTTCTTTCCTTCTTGCTTGCTTTTGCTGGCGCTTCCACTCTAAGTTCCTTTTTGCTTATCACTCAACAACGCGCAAATCGCACACTACCGTCTGTTACTGCTCAACTTGATAAGTAGACAATTTCCAAGATAATTCAGTGCGCATTTGCCTTTAGCCCGACTAGTGGCGCTGATATCCTTTAACGAGTGCAAGGATGCATGCATAATATTTAACCTCTTAGCCGGCGATTGCTCTTACAAATTCACCAGTGCGGGCACATTCATGTAGAGCTATGTGCGAATGCGATTTTACTTGGAATTTTCTTAATATTATTATTATTATTTTTTTTTTTTCTATATACATAAGTGGTACTGGGATTTGCTTCATTTTCTGCACACTCAACCTCAAAATTTAGTTGTTATTGCTGTCGTTGCATGTTCTTGCATTTGCAGGGTACACATAAATATCCATTTTCTTTGCTATTTGTGCGCTCCATTTCACCACGCCCCGAATCCATTTAGCCACCTCCAAATTCTTAACTGTTGGCGATTCTATGTATGCACATTAGGGTGGTCCAAAAAAACATGCAGGGGGGGGGGGGGGGGGGGTTTTAAATGTTAAGCTCTCAAAAGAAAAAATACCCGTATTTTTTAATGATATTTAGAACTACCGAAGAAACAAGTTTTCATAGAAATAGTATAGGATTCTTGAAAATTAATATTTTTCGATCGGAGAACTCTGTTTCTCTTTAAGAGACTTCCAAGAACAATACCCAATTGTTTCGCCCAAGGTCCGCCAAAAACCCCAAACAATGCAATGGACTTTGATGCAGTTCTAAATATCCTAGGGAACGGGAGCTTAACATTTGAAACTATTTATTTATTTATTTTTTTACCACCCTAATGTGCATACATACATATGTACGTACTTAGGTACGTTTACATGGAGGAATACTCATATTTTGTGCGCTCATGTATTTATCTGCATTTATGTGTACTTTTAGTACTTTGTAATGGATTTAGTAGTAAATACGGTTCGGCAAATGTAATAGCGCATAGCATATGACTATAGCCTACTTACGGGCGCACGAACGCATCAGCACGCAGTCAAGCTGGCAAACAGGCAACTTGCCAGTCAGAGGCTTCTCAACCAGCAAGGCAAGGACGAAGCAGATTGTAAATCTCTTCATATTTTTCGCATCATATAATTGATGAAAAAATTACCGCGATTTCAGCGGAATTTACTGTTCATACTTTCAGGATTGCGGCCTTTGCTAGCACAGCTTCTTTTTCTTCTCCCGTTTGTTAACATACATATGTATACATATAGACTTTGCTTTTGCCCCGACTTGAAATCGTCTGCGTTGGCGCAATCACATTTTTTCCGCCATTTACTTTGGCTAAATCGAGCATAGTTGAATTATGTGTAATGTGCTGTGCGTAGTAGTATTATTTAAGTATTCGAAATATCAACAAAAAACACATCTCCATACGCATTTACAACTTTATGTATGTATGTATGTATGTGCATAAATATGTACATGGTTTAGTCAGAAAATTGCCTCTTCGAATAGAGGTTTTTGTTTTATTTTTATTGCTTCGCCAAGCATTATGCAGCTTTTTTTGTCAATCTCACATGCAAACAGCTTTTGCCTGTGTTTTTCCCAATTGACAAATTGTCTGATTATACATACTAAACTTGTATTTAATGTATTATTAAAATTGCCCATTTTTATTTTGAGTGTTCTTTCTTATGATATAATGTCTAGCAGTAATCAGTAGTAATCATATATTGTTTGTAAGTACTACAAAAGATTTTAGGTGATTCCTTATATTTCCTTATTGATTATAAATGTAAAGTAAAAACTTGCATCAATTTTTATCAATGCTTCAGCCGCATTCATACATACATATGTACTGTACTTTTTAAGATTTAAATACAAAAGCAAGCTTGGGTTTCCCCGAAAATTTGGGAGTAGAAAATTCGAACTTCGAAAGAGCTATTTGACACATTTTTGACAGCTCAACTCCGCTATTTAAAAGGAAAAATCCTCAGGGAATTTTTATTCATGATGGGAGGAAAGGGAAAAGAGAGAAAACTCCCAGGCAGTTTCTGTTCAGAATCGGCCTGTATGTGGTATTTAAGGCGTATATATATATGTGACCTGGTCTACGGAAAGGGGGCTTAGGTGTCAAAAAATCAATTTTCACTTTTTGGTTGATTCGGATGGAAGATGAGATGCTTTTTCACGTGGTGAAAAGCAGAAAATCCTAACTTGCTTAGAAGTGTACTAAAAATGTAGAGAAAGAAGAGTAAAAACGAGTAAACGAAACGAGTTGCTTACTTTTAACAGCTTTTTCACAGAAAACTAGTTTTCGCACGTAAGCTCCCTTTTCGTAGACCAGGTCACATATGTACCTAATGTAGCTTTCTAACGGCCAAAAGTTCATGCAATTTTGTATGTATGGTAGGAATGTCAGTGTCAAGGACTGCCCCTATCTAACGACCTTCCGTTAACGTCTATATACATCCGATATTAGACGACCTTCTCGATGTTCATCGGCGAGCGAAGTGCGACCATGATTTAATTCAGAGTAGCAATTATAAACACTGGGCATTGATAGTGTCGTCACTAAAAGTCGAATTAAGTCACGTCAAAAGTTTTAAACAATCATCCAACGAAAACCTCTTTTAAAATATTCATTTTTTTTGTCTACTTGAAACTTTGTACTAACTTTAAACAACAAAAAGAGCGCTCTTACAGTAAAACCATTCTGAGTATGTTAATCCTAAAAATCTCAAATCGTACGATGCAAACGTTAGATCAACTCATTTGAAGCTTGCGAAATCTAAAGACTAGTTTAGGGACCCTCGTATTCTTATCACTAAATGAATGCTTGGTAAGTTCGCGAAGACATCCAAAATTTCATGTTTAGCGTACAGTCTCTGTTGACTTTTCGCATTTTATTTTTGTATTTACCACTCAAATCGGCTTAGAGATTTTTGATTTACAAACATATGTACATAATACATATCGTCGTTTAGAGTACAAAACCGCGTATCAACAAAATGCAAAACCGCATATGTGAGTTTGCATAAATTATTTTCTAGAGAGTAAAAACACTCGCATTTCAAAATGGTTCTCTTTTTATAAGCTTTTATTTATAAAGCAATCGCATTTCTGGCTAGTATATTTCAGGGCGAATGGATAAGGATTGAGCCAAGAGCTTGAGTGACCAAACCCAATTTTTGGCAATAAATATTAGTTACGCGGTTTTGCACTTTAAACGACGATATGTATGCATGTAAAAGATTAATTTTTATTTTGCATAACGCAGAAGGTTCTCTCATACTTGCCAACGTCTTTGGTTGTAACATGGATGACGACGTGCCTGCTGTCATGACATTGATTGTTGGCAATTGAATCAATCAAAGTCCAACAAAAAAATTCAATAAATAGCATCATTCAGTCAGGGAAAAGCATTTCAGCAGAAGTATGTAGAAGCAGCCGAAGTAATAATGTCAATCTGTGCGAAAAAATTTAATTTCTTGCCAATTCTTTATTGGTTAACTGATGTCATTTATTAAATTGACGCACTGGCAATGAAATCAAACGAGTAATTTTCAGTAATTTAATTTAATAAAAATATTGTTAGCAGAGCGGTTTTAGAATCGTATGTATGCATGTAGAACTGGTATGTCGGTGAAACGCTCTGAACTGAGTTATACATATATTTGGCTTTTTCAAAGTAACCACTTTTAGTAACGCTACCAACTTAGCCCCACCATGGGGTTTTTAATTATGTAATACTTTATTTTTGGCTCAATATTTTGTTATCATACCGAGCCCTAACCGCCAAAAAGAAAACGTAAGCGACATTTTTTTCAAAATTCTCTTTTTGATGCAGAATTACATCTAGATGCTCTACGGGCATTTCAGCATCAAAAAGAAAATTTTTGAAAAATATGTCGCTTACTTTTTTTTTGGCGGTTAGGGCTCGTTACATTCTGACGTTAAGAAAAATTGTTATGGAAAAAACAAAAATAATTTACATACATTGGGAGAAGTTTTAGCTTATTAACATAAAATTAACAAAGAGCTCAAATATTTTTAAACGACTTCACAAAAAGGGGGAGGTTATCAATTCGTCGGAATATTTTTTTTTTCTTTTTTTATGTATGCTACAGCATTAATTTGGACCACGTGAACCGATTTCAATAATTCTTCTTTTTGTCGGAAAGATGGCACCTCAAGGGTCGTCCCATAATTTGGTCTAGATCCGATCATTGGATCATGAAAAACTTAACGGTACTGCTATATTGGTATATGAGAATTAAAAGTAACAAAAAAGGTAAATGATTTTTGGTTTTCGATGGAGACGGTGATTTTTCGCAATTGCCGCATTTTTTTTTTAATATTTCGAATACCGAGAAAATTAACTGAACTTGTATTTTTATTATGTATTTAGCTCATTTTGGTGGAACGAAGTCGAAGTTGCCAAATTAAACCATCGAATCTTTGTTAAGTACCCATTAGTAGTAAACTCTTTTAGGCTCTAAAGCGTAAAAAACAATAGTAAGTGAGTATGCGTTGCATATTTTTAGGACAATGTTTTCATTCTCAGTTAAAATTTTAAGAGCTCTCCAGAAAAACGAAAAAATGTATATAAAATGACGCACAAGAAATGGAAAAGAAATTTTCTTCTTGCAAAATTTTTTAAATCAGTTTGCAGTTTTCAAGAAAAAATGCTCGTATATTTATTTCTTCAAGAAAATTTACAGCAGAGGAAAAGTGCTTATTCAAGCAACCGAAATAATGTGGTTGTTCACACATGCCAGGTTATCAGGTTATCTGGTTAAAAATCATTATTCTGTAGTGTATTTTATTTTTGTAAACTGAATAAAAAATATAACCACATAACCAGATAACCTGATAACCAGGCAAGCGTGAACAACCAAAATAAAAAATATTTCTTGTTATTTTTCTTGAGAGCTGGGTTCTAAGGACAAAAACCCCCAAAACCCAGTCCTTGTGTGCGCTAATGACGTACATATGTACATTCTCATGCAGTTATAGTCTACATCTATGCCATGTAGTATTTATGTATATGGGTGTCCTTATCAGAAATCAAAATAATCATTCTAGAGTCTGTGAATTGGCTGTTGGCACAATTAAACAGCGGTCAGTTAAACCATAAAAAGGTCTACCAAGGGTGGAGTGTAAAAGAAGAATTTTCGAGAAGAGAGAGTACAGATATTTGGTGGAAATTATCGATTTATTTCCCTCATCTTTGGCCGAAGAAATTTCACCGCAACGTAATTGCAACGACAGCAGCTGCAACAATTTACTAAAATGCAGACACTTACACTTGTGCGCAGAACTCGGTAGATAAAGCCGATGACTGTTATCCAAGGCTTTTGCCAAGTATTATCAAATTTTGAAGCAATGCAGTAAACATATAAAAATGTATACACGACCTCTCTTTCAAAAGATGTATATGTACATACATATGTACATACAAAAAGATGCATGCATACATGTAAATAATTTCCTTTCTCTAAATTTATTTTGATCATAAAGCGCATTTGTGACCCTAAGCCACTTTCAGGCGCCGCTACCAGTCAATCTACTGCACAGGAAAAGAATATGCGAAATGGAAAAACTCTGTGCTCTTTAATATCTCTAGTCTCCACGCCCATTTAGGTAGGTAGGTACATATATGTATGTACATACAAACAAGAACAAAATGATTTTGCACTAATAACACTCGAAAATGCACTGAAAATGACAAATTAACATGAAATCCTTTCCTGTGCTAAAAATATGCAAACTAGCAGAATATTGCTGGAAGTAAAAAAAAAAAAACGATAAGGCGTGGATAAAACATGGTATGTACAAGTAAATTTTTAGAGAGCCACAAGAAAACTTTGCACATTATTACATTGCAGTTGTTGACAGTTGAGCGGCCTCATAATTTACTTTTCATTGCACAAAAACGCTTTTAGGCATTTTTAATTTTATGTTTTTATACATACATTCATATGTAGGTATGTATGTATGTACTTACTATAAATTTATGTATGTGGGGTAAATGCTTAAGATTATGTAAGAAATACATTACCAAACAAAATTTCTAATATGGTAGCTGTGACCAAGTGTTAGAGGTGCGTACTCCCACTCCGTAGGACCAAGGTTCGACCCCTTACATTCCTTGACAAAGCTTCTCATAAAATTTCATTGCCGTTCGGAATCAAAACGCAGAAGCTCGGCAAAAGTGTAGGCACATTAATAATGATGAAACGTTTGAATAAATTACACTTTCAAGATTTTTTTTTTTTTGTAAAATTAAAATAAAAAATATATACATATGTGCCATCTCATACAATATTTACACCTCAATATTTTTTTGGGTGAAATATATTTTTTTACATTCTTTATCGAAAAAAAGAAGACAGCTGTTTTTTTATTTTGTCATGATATTCAAAATTCTCGAAAAAAAATCCCGAAATTTTGAACTCACGGAGTAGTATCTTTTTTTAATTGTTTGCAGTTAATAAACTATTTGTCGGAGAAAATCAGTTGAGGTATCATAAGAGTGTGAGATAGATTAAAATAGAAAAAAATTTGCATTAAAAAATTGCATTTTTTATTTTTTTATTAACTTCGTCATGTTTGATCTTTATTTTTTCAACCTGAATAGTTATCAAAATGGTAATCGGTAATTATTAATTTAAAAGTGGAAATAATGGTAATTATTCATTTAGCAGATTTAAAAAAAAATAATAATTAATTAAATCGGTAATCATTACAATTTATAATCATTACTTAACAGCTCTGGTTGGTAGTTAGCTGAAAACAAACTGGCTTTTTGTGCGACATCATCATGTAAAAGTAGTCAGTTGAAAGGAACGTAAAGTAGTCCGAGTCTTAGTCAACCCTGGTTGAAAAATAGTGAACTTATAGTGCATTTATAGTTAGTTGAGTTTCCAACAGGGTTAACTGATCCCACTGTATACCGTCTTGCAAATAAAATAACAAATAAAAACGAATGGCCTTATTCATAAAAAACACAGTAGCTTCAATGAACAGTATTGCCAAGGAAAATAAATAGAGTGAAAATTTATTTAATACGATTGTTTAAAAACTAAAATAAAAAATAGGTAAATTTATTAACTGGAAAATTTAGTTTAAGGAGCTAAGTAGCTCCGCTCCAGCTAAAATTGTTTGCTCCTTAGCTCCTTCCTCCGTTGCACCGCTCCGAAGCCCTGGTGTTTTCGCCTTTCCGAAAACCGCCGTTACATGCAGTGTTGCCTTTTTGGTAGATATGGTGGACTCTTTTTCTATTTGGTAGATTTTTCCAGAAGGTATTTTGGACTTTATTTATTTCAAAGAGGCGGCAACTATAGGTCGAAGAAGTCTAACATATTTTAAATTTATACTTATGGAAAAAGATTTAACTGATAAAAAACTTGTTGCATTTTTAAGGCAAGATCGTAATTCCTCCACCCGTAAAACTTCTCTGAATTCCTGATTCAAATCATTTCAATTGGCTTTTGCTGAAGTCCATTAAGCACCAATAAAATACACACATACATACATATATGAAACAAATTCAACAAGGTCTGAGTTAATTTGTATACGCATCAAAACTATCCAACCTAGCGCTTTTAGTTATTTACGAGTGCCCAACACTTGGTTGGTTTTTTAATTGATCTAAATAACTTTTCGCAGCATAGGGTTAACATTTAATGGATTTACTCTCGGGATAATCGAAATACGCTGAGAGGAAACTTCCGGGATGATTATGAGGCTTCCACATTGCTGGACCAGAATTTTTCGATCTAATGTGATCGAATATTCATCGCGATTGATCGAATCCTTCATGAATAACTCTTTCTGGTACTTAAAAAAAAAAAAAAGCAATTTTTTAAACTTACTACTTTTTTAAGGTTTGGACGAGGCCGAAGTCTAATCGAGTGGACAAAAACTGCATACTCAGAATTTTGAATTGGCACTCAAAATCTTGGCTTAGGATTTGTAGCCCTCAAACAAAAATATGTTAACCGTTTTACCTTGAGGGTTGCATTTTTAGGCACATTTGTGTATTATAAAACTTGAAAAACACTTTAGTGGAATCTTATTTTGAACCGAAATGAACTGAAACATTTTTTGGGCTGGTTTTCGGTTCGGTTTCTGTATTCCGAAAAAAAAGGATCGGTACGTGGTTCAGTTCAAACTCCGAAAAAGTCGACGGCTCGATTCAAAAACTGATTCAGTTCAAAACCGCTTTGCAACCCTGCTTACGATATAGCAACCCACTATTCAGCAAAAGAAGTATGTACACAAGTATTTTATATGTACCCACGACTATAACACCAACTTTCGGAATTTACTGGGCCAACAATATATAGATATGTATGTACGTACATATGTCATATGTATGTATGTATGCCTAATCTCCTTATTCACCTAGTATTATTCGTTTTGGCAATCACTCATTGCAAACATATAAATATTTAAATCACTTGATATGAGTAAGCACATTAGCGCGACTACCCTGTGTTTCACACCAAGCATTTCCTTCCGGTAGGTGGCGTCCTGCGTTGATCTCTACACATCCTCAAGCGAAAATCAGATCGTTAAGTAAAACGCCCAAACAGTCTGCTGGTCATGTTCGGTGACACCCACAGCATGGAAAAGCAACAACAGCAACAAAAAAAAATAGAGCCGGTGGTAGAGGTTATGTAGTTCCGCAAAAACAGAAACAACAAAAACAATAGCAATTACATAGCACCAGAGTGCATAAGTGCCGTCAACGACCAACCAAACGCACATTATTACACGAAGCGTTTTTCTTGTTTTGCGAACGAGTTTCCAGCGCACAGGCATGCGGGCAGCGCCAACGACAGCGACAACATTTAAGTTGGGTTTTTTTCTGCATGTAAAAAACTTTTGCAAAGTCATACTAACCGCCCTCAATCATGTTGCGACAGCAACCGCAGCCATGCTCCCACACCCCAGCGATCAGCAGCCTCATTGACACAAAGGCTCAGCAGAATGCTGCTTGTCCAATGCTGCCCCGAAAATCGTTGATGCTCGCATGCGGCTAGAGACAAATTGCAGTTGTTGAGAAACTTCCATTTTTCAATTTTGTGCGGAAAACGCACATAAAGATACAAAAAGCAAATCTAAGCCCTGTAAAGTGAAACTACCAGCAGAAAAGTCGATAGAAAAAGCGAACAACAAGAGCAACCACAATCAAACAGTAAAAGTGTTGATGGGAGTGAAATGCAATACATACATACATACATTCTTACATATGTACATGCAAACATAAGTGTATACATATGGTCATTAGACCGTACCTAAAAAAAAAAATGTTTGCCGTACGCCCTCAGTCTCTAGTATTTTTGAAAGGCAATTTCGAAAAAATATATATTTTTTCCCCCGAACGTAGGCGTTGCCTTTTAGCATTTTTCGTTATATCTTCGGCGTTTATAGTCGGATCTTAAAGTAAGCTATATCAGGAGGCAATTCTCCCGTTGACCACAAGTACCCCGCTCTAGTACACCCACCAAATCTTAGTTCCTACCACCCTTTCGCTAAATATTTCGATTACTCCAGTAGTACTATTTAAAAAAAAATTTGTTGCCGAATGCAGATGTCACCGAAAAATTTAAAAAGCAGGAACCGAGAACGCGTTCTAGTTTTGGTTTAGTTCTGCAATGTCAAGAACATTCCTACAAAAGAGCCAAACGGGAACAACAGTATTGAGAGCTGTGTGAACGGTAACAAAATGAGAACAAAAGGTTGGGAACATTTCCATAAAAAGCAAAATGCGAACATAACTTTCCGAAACGTTCTTAAGAAGAGCATAATGAGAACGAAACTTCCGGGAACGTTTTCAAGTTGGATCAAATAAGAAGAACAAAATGAGAACAAAAGTTCTGAGAACTTTACGTTAAGGATGAGGAGGTCGTCTGTGTGTTGGGATGAAAAATCGTTTCAGTGAGAACCACGATTGTTTTCAACTTCCTGATCGTTTATCATTAGGGTAAATTGTCCATTTATGGAACTATTTTTCCTATTCTGTGCAAGAAAAGTTCGTGTCTTAAATCTTTCGTTCACTTTATTTGCATAATTACCTTTCAGTTCTTTTTTGATTAATTTTAATATTCAAAAATTTCAAACTAATGGCACGTTATGAGAAAAACTTTTTTCTCGCTTCCTTTTTTCGCGAATATGTAGTTCAGAGAAGATTTGTTCCCGTTTCGTTCTCTGTCAGAAAGTTCCTGAGACTTTAGTAACCAAATTGTTCTTCGTGAGAAAGCTCCTTAGATTTTGTTCCGGTTTTGTTCTTTGCCAAAACATTCCGGAGACTTATGTTCCCATTTCGTTCTTTTAGAGAAAAAGTATTGGGATATTTTTCACTTTGGGAATGTTCCACAGGATTTCGTTCTTATATAATTCCCAATGAGAACGTTCTCTACAGTTTTGTTCTCATTTCGGTTTTGGTTTTGAAGCGTTCTTCTATCATACCTTTTGTTCTCGGTGTCGGTTGTTTTTGAAGTTACCATCCAAAAATTCTTTAGAATCACGGGTATTCAGCGAACATTTCTTGTTTGCTTGTAAGGTGGTACGGTCTAATGTACATATGTATATACATACATATGACTGCGGCTAAGGGACGTAGGGTGGCACGAATGAAGGCTATAGAAAATTCCAATTTGTCAGGAATTTGTTCAATTCCAGTTTTGTGTTGCTTTTTTCTATTTTTGTGTTTTAGTTTTTAAGGATATAAATAATATACCCAAAAAAGGCAAAAATTGCGGTGCAAAGAACTACGGAGAGACATTGTTGCATATAGTTACATATTTTTATTTAAAGGCGGAACTTGCGTGCATACCACCTTGTTTTATTTTATGGTTCTAGGTTTCTGGCAATTAAATAATACATACATATTGCTATTGTGACGCTACATAGTACAAATATATGTACATATAGTAAGTGTAGGTACTATATATATACATATGTATGTCTGTATGTCCATAAGTAAATAAGGCTAAGTAGGTGAACATATCGAGGATATTATGAAAGTATCTACTTGTCTAACTGAAAACTGATTTGCGTTGCCTCGCTTTGGTTAGAAATAACTTAACACAGTGGAATTAGAATGACCGTCATGAGGAGGAGCTGCATTTCACAGATCAATGTGCTCAATGGGAGCCAGCTCTGGATCATTTGGAGTGATTTATATTTTTATCGGTCGGTTTGGTTTAATAACTTTAATTTGTATTCGATTACATACGTATTTTCTTCTACTGAAACAGGCATTCAGTATTTATGCACATAATGGTAGGTTTGTTCCACACGAGCCCGCGGGATCCCGCGGGTGCCCATTTTACGCTCTAATTACCGGAACAGCCCGGAAAGCATGTGGAACAGAGTTGGTATCGGGCGAACCCTAAACGCCTGATTATGGCAACTTAACTTAACGGCATTAAGTTACGTTAAGTTTCGGCTGTTCAATTATAAGCAACACCCATTTAACAGAATTATTAAGAGAGAGCCGTAAGTTACGTTAGCCTAGCTAGCACTGTGTGGGAAGTAGTGAAAATCTGCAAAATCAAATTGGCTACATCAGAAAAAATCGACTGTCAATAAATGAAATTGCACCAACAAACAACAACAAAATGCAACCGCAAATGTGCAAAATGCGCACTGCCACAAACCAATGGCGGTTGTGAAATTTTGTTTACCCAAAAATGCCACATGCAAAAACAATGGCGGTAACACCGAAAACGACCAACCAAAACAAACAACAACAACAACAACAACAGTTATTAGAGAGGTGGATGAATGAGAGTAGAAGAGAAGGAAATGGCGAAAAGCGCACAAACAACATAAGCAACGGCTAACCAACAGCTGCAGTGGGGAGCATCAACGTCAGCAGCATCAGCAGAAATCAAAACATTTGCATTTATTTAGAGAAAGGCAACAACAGCTACTAGTGCGCGAACAAATAAATACACTGACCATAAACACAACAATGACAGGAGGTTGGCACTTTGTTGCTATGCCGTTAGAAAGGGTGGTAGCAAAGGTGGTACAACCGTACGGTGCTATGTATGTTTGTCGCAAAATCCCATTAAGAAAAAAATTAAAACCCAAATTTTGCATACAAAATATTTTGTGTACCGAATAACAATGGAAACAACATTGGCGGCGAGTTTTCCAATCAGGCACAGAGTGGCTCATAGAGTGGAATGCGTTAAATTGCGTTGTTGTCCACCCATCGTTAGTGTAAAACAAATAAATTTTCAATTATGAATGCAAATTAATTATGGGCAATTTTTCATATTTGGCTAATGAGTCAGAATGGTTTAACTAGTTCCTGTAATAAATGCAAATATGTAAGTACATACATATCGTCCTTTAAAGTACAAAACCGCGTATCGTCATTCTGCAAAACCGCGCAACTGACATTGGCTGCCAAAAATTGGGTTGGCTCACACAAAATCTAGGCTTAATCCTTATCCGTTCGTCCTGAAATATAATAGTACTTGATAAAAATGAACCATTTTTAAATATGAATGTTTTTACTCTCTAGAAAATAATTTATGCAACCTCACATACGCGGTTTTGCATTTTGTTTATACGCGGTTTTGTACTTTAAACGACGATGTGTATGTAGCTTGTGATGAATGTACACTGGCGGTCGAAAGTGTATGAATGGCGTTTTGTTTTTAATATTTTCAAGGTTTTTCAAGCTGAAATTTTTTTATTATTTTTTATAAAAATGTGGTTAATGCTTTAACAAAAACCTTATAAATCACACTTTCAAACTTTATACAGAATTTAGAAAAATTCCAAAAATTTGTATCTAAATTTCGAGCTTTTTAACTAGGATTTTCATAATTTTTTTTAGTAAAATAAGTGTAAGTTTTGACCGGCTAAAAAATCGCATTGATTTTGAATAATACATTTTTTTTATTTGTGCCGGCTTATGTGTTTTTTTCATATATGTAAATAACGAAATTTGGGAAAACTGGCGTTGAGTTTTTTTATTTATGTTTTTTTTTCTCAAACGGGCTTGCCCATATTCCTGCACAAGAAATTCATGTTTATATGGAAAAAAGTGCAAAACGTCAACAAAAAAAAAAATATTAAATATAAATGCGTTTTTTTGCCGCTCAAAACTTGCATTTATTTTACAAAAATTTTATAAGCCCGTTAAGTGCATACGCAAAAACTGTATACAAATTCTGGTTGAAAAGCTCGAAATTTAAATAAAAATTTTTGGAATTTTTCTAAATTCTGTACAAAGTTTGAAAGTGTGATTAATATGGTTTTTGTTAAAGCATGAAGCATATTTATTTAAAAAAATAACAAAAACAATTAGCTCGAAAAACATTGTAAATTTTAAAAACAAAACTCCATTCATCCACTATTGACCGCCAGTGTATATACTAGGGTTGTTGCGAATATTCGCATTCGCAACAAGTTTTAGTTTTTTTAAAGTTGTAAACATAACCTAACCTTACAGGTAAAAATTACGATTAGGTTTTTCAAAAATGTCTAAAAGTACATGCTTTGCAAATTTTAAACCACATTTTATTTTTTTTTTTGCATAGTAGGATGGGTATTGAATGGAAAGAACTTTAATTTTTCACATACATATGTACATTCATTTCATTTTTAGGCATTTGCTGGGGGTGTTGGCGGACCTATAAAATATAGTTACTATAAAAAAATTGTTAAATAAATAGTTTGGTATTATTATTGGGATTCTCCTATACGAGAAACAGAGTTTTCTGGTCGAAAAATATTGGTTTTTAAGAATTTTATACCATTTCTACGAAATGCTGTTTTCCCCCATATAAAATACATGGGAAACTTTGAGCGCTTTGAGCGACCTCAAAATATTTTTTGATTTAAAAAAAAAAAATAGGGTATATTTTTTTTGGTTTAGAACAATCCTAGGGGGTAAAAAATGCGACTTTACTTTTTCACATGCATTTTTGGACCACCCAAATGTACAGTGCCGGACAAAATTATTGGCTAAAAAAAAATACCTGAGATACGCATTCGCGGATGCCTAAAATTCCAAATATCATTCATATACATATGCACCTATGTTTGTATACATACATTTGTATATGTACATACATGCAAAGCAGACCTAGCGTATTATTTGAAGCATGTATACAATGCATTGTCCATATGTACATACATATGTATGTATATGTACATACAAATATATGGATTAGTTCATAGTAATAAATTAGCTGCTGTTGTCACCCACATAAATCAATCGATATAGAATGGAATATTAATTGATGCAATTTATGAGAATTTAATGAGACATCGACCAAAAAATTTTATCTTAAATGCACATAATTAATAATTAAAGGAATTCCTCGAAAACACCAACGTTTGTGTGCTGCCGAGTATATTTATTCTAAACTGTAAAAAAAATAGTTTTGCATATCATTCAAATAAAGAACTGCCACTGTAATCTATCAACTGACATTTTTGGATATACATACATACCTATGTACGCACATTTCCTATGTATTTAGTATAACGTACATACACTGCCGGAACAAAGTATTGGCACAGCAAATTTTTCACAATATATGCAACTATTTTCATTCTAATATTTTTCCGCTAATTTCAGATAAAAGTATGGTTCATTCTACAACAAAAAATATAAAAATATAATTCCTAAACTTTGTGTAAAACTCGCGAAAATTCAGCAAATTCGCATGCAAATTTTCAACTTTTTAATCAGACTTTTTAGAATTTTTTTGAGTATAATAAAGTGCAAGTTTTAAGTAGCTAGGAGTTACCGTTGATTTTTGGCAATTTTTTTTTCACGCAGTCTCTTCCATACAAAAAATTTTTTTCGAAAATACTTTAAATGGAAAAAATGCAAATCACCTTCAACAAAAAAAATTCTCAAAAATCAACGCGATTTTTGACTAACTCCGAACTTACATGTTTTTTACTAGAATTTAGTGGGCTGCAAAACTGCATACTCTAAAATATTCTAGAAAATCTTATTAAAAAGTTCAAAATTTTGATGAAAATTTGCTGAATTTTCGGGAGTTTTGCACAAAGTTTAGGAATTATATTTTTATGTTTTTTGTTGTTGAATGAACCATATTTTTATACAAAATTGGCGGAAAAATATTACAATAAAAATTGTTGCATATATTGTGAAAAATTTGCTGTGCCAATACTTTGTTCCGGCAGTGTAAATATTCTTTACGCAAATCTTTTTCTCTCCTGCTTGGTTTGATCCCGTATTCGTCGGACTAAATCTAGTAAAACTGTCGAAAAACTCGCTCAGATCGAAAGGGTAACACTGAAAAGTACGGGATTGCTTTATAGTAAAAAATTGTAACTTCTGACAAATTCAACATGACCTCCAAATTTAGCTAGAAAAAGTTGGCTTATTTCGTAAGTAAAGACACTTTGCTAATAACCATTTCGTAAATAACCAAAAACAATTAGATATTCATTATAATTCACTCAAACAAGTAATTGAATATTTTATAACATCATTAGCAAAAGTGCACTTTTCGTTTGTTAACAATTTGGTTATCAAACACACTACACTAAGGGAAATAATGCATAGTAAAAATGAATACTTTATATTTGATTATCGTTGAAAAATGTTCGTATTTAAAAATAATATTTTCATACAAAATTTATTACGCACGTATTTTACTGTTCACGTCTGAGTATATATGTATATGAGTGTACATATGCACCCCAAGCATGTAGAGCGCCGCTCTGAGAGCGGTGACAACACACATTCATACATAGTATATACATGTTTATCCGTATAAATCGCGTGCTGTGGTGTTGATGGATATTCAACATTTGAAAGCGAATTTATATGCCTGGGTGTAGCTGAGTGCGCAAAGATGCTTGCCACAAGTTGTTGATATCCGGAGATGGTTGGGTTCTCGAATTCCACTGCAGGCAACATGCAAGTTAAATATTTTTTTTTTAGTTTTTGTCTTGATTATTCACTTCACGGATGCTTTTTCAGTACGAACGCGGTCATTTTAATATGCGCGTAATTGAATTGAATATTTACCAATATACAGTACTTTCGTTGACGTTTATAGTAAGATCAATTACGTTTCTATTTGATTTTAATATTTTTTTCCCTCAGTGTACAGCTGATTGTTTGACACATTTACCAGCATTTACCATCAAAAAATCTTGGGATTAGAACTGCGAATAGCCACGTCTTGGTTGGAATATCCCTTTCCTATTTCAATAGAAAAAAAAGGGTATGACCCATAGTATTAATAATTATGATAGCTTTTGATAATGGAGCCAATTTAATTTCGCTGGCATGCTCTGAAGCCGACAGAAAATTAAAATAAGTAACTTTAGGTCCCTTGGTCCTGTCGAGAGGAAGTGCGCAGCACTAAACACTCGACCACAGCGCTACCACTTTTGAGGTTGCAACGTCATGTTTATTTTCCATAAATTCTCCACCAATAAACACCAATTGCTTATTAAGCGATTCTAAAATGATTCCTATTTATTTCACCAGAAATCGTTTTAGTAACACCGCATATTTAAGTGTATGTACTAGCGATGCTAGTCCCGTGAATACCGGTATCCCGGTACTTTTGAGGTCCCGAAAATACCGGGATTTGCTTGCTTACATTAAGAACTTGAAGTATGATTTTTGTAAAATGCCGTTTTGACTACAATTAACAACAAGTAATTTTTAAACAAAGAACCAAACACACACTTCAATTCTCATATAAAAAAAAATATATATAGGTATCAGCACGTCGGACAAATTATAAGTTTTTCGATTTAGGGAAGTTTGAGAAGATTGATTTAAGATATTATGTATTTTTTAACCGACTTCCAAAAAGGAGGAGGTTATCAGTTCGTCGGAATATTTTTTTTTAAGTATGTTACCGCATAACTGTGGACCACGTCAACCGATAATTCTTTTTGCATATATATATTTCATGATCCAATGACATCAAAAACAGGTTAGTATGGGACCACCTCTGAGACACTACCTTTCCGATGCAAAAAGAATTATCGAAATCGGTTGACGTGGTCCAAAGTTATGCGGTAACATACTTAAAAAAAAAATATCCCGCGAACTGATAACCTCCTCCTTTTTTGGAAGTCGGTTAAAAAATACCTAATATTTTATATCAATCTTCTCAAACTTCCTCAAATCGAAAAACTTATAATTTATCCGACGCGCTGATAAAAGAAGTTGAAATATTTAGTAATGGAGGAAATGGGGATGGCTTATGACTGGCTTTTGACTGATCAGCCTAAAAGTGTTGAGACCGAAGTATGTTTTTCATCAGCAAGTTTGGTGATCAGGTCAACATTTGAAGACTTCGCTTTGTATGCTTTGCTGCTCTTACGTACCCATTTTTAGTGCAATAATAACAACACCGGCACAAAAAAAGATATGTGCTTTGGACCAGACCCACCTACCAACATGTATTTCGACCCGCTGAATCTGATTCAATTTAAAAAATTTTACAATCAGTTTATCGCAAATTTTAAATAGTTTTATTTCATGGTATGTTTAAATGCTTTCAGATATTGAATTTTTACTCATATTCATACAAGTTACGTCTCAGTGTGAGTCCCGGGATCCTGGGATTACTTAAAAAATATACCGAAATCCCGGGATCACAATTTTCCGCATATTTTGGCATCCCTAGTATATACATACACACATATTTATTTACATATGTTTAAAATGCCGATGCATTAATAGTCCGTTTTGTAGAAATTTCCCTACTTATCCCCCCCGGGGCTGTTTCCAAGTAATTATACTACAAAATTTATTTCTGTGTAAAATAGTTATACTCATTAACAAATTTTGGGTTGTAAACAAAAACGTTTTGCGGTAATTCGTTGTTATTTGCTGTTTTTATTGTTGCGCTTTGTACGAATATTTTTGCGGAATTTCAAGTTTTGTTATTGTCATGGAAATCGCCAATTACGAGTGCCAATGCAAATAAACATTATGCAACTAATAAAATAGATAGGTAACGTTGGTGGCCATTGACCAATGAAGCGATTCAAACGGCCGCCAGCCGCAGGGAACATATTCACAACTCAATGATTTTGTTTTGGCCACATTGAGTGGTGTGAGGCTAGTAGTCGTTTAGCATTTGAATACGCCATGAGTCCCGAATACCACAAAATAATGATAAGCGGAAAAATAAATTTCCAATAAGTTTCCCATTTAGTTTTTGGCAGGCTTAACAAACTGGTAGCAAAGAGAAGATAGGCTATCAACGTATTTTAATATATACTTATGTATGTATGTATGTATGTACTAGTACATATATGTACGCTAATGTGCTGCTATTTGGAATTATTGAAAATGCTTAATATACACCGCAGAAAATTTAAGTTAAAAACTACTTATTACAAATGAAATTTCAAGCCAATCGGAAAAGATTTACATATGTATGTATGTATGTAGGTCTTGCATCTGAAGCGAAACTCGGAATTCCTACACAAAAATATGACTTCTTTGTCAATAATGCAATAATTATTGGATTAGCTCGGTTTATTTTCAAAACTTTTTCATGATCCAAACTGTTAAATAAACAAAGGTTTATAGTCAACTTTCTAGTACTTATAGGTACAAGTACAAAGCTTACTTACACCCCTATTCTGCAATTCTGTCGTATTCGGATTTTGCTACGAATCGTAGAAATAGTATGCTGCAATTCGAATCGTATTTTCTAACTTTCGATTTTCGTAACAAAGGCATGGGAAAAAAACGAACGAGTAAGAAATTTACAGCTGTTTTGTGTAATTTTGTACGAAAACAATTCTGTGTCGG
>NW_023458557.1:101205896-101223868 GCF_013731165.1 Rhagoletis pomonella
TTTACAGCTGTTTTGTGTAATTTTGTACGAAAACAATTCTGTGTCGGCTTTTTTAAGACTTTTTTAAGACTTCATTGAAAATGTAATGAACGCAAAAAAGGCTGAAATATTGCTATGCTCCTTCTTAGCAGAACGTAATTTAGCATTTTCGACAACCGACCACCTAACCAAATGTCTATAAGAAAAAAATATATATATATATTAAAAATCAACGCGATTATGTAGCCCCTTTAAACTTGCACATTATTCCCTGAAATTTAATGGGCTATCAAACTGCATACTCAAAAAAATTAAAAAAAATCTTAATAAAAAGTTGAAAATGTAGCTGAAACTTTGCAGATTTTTTATAATTTTTGCACAAAGTTTGAAATGTGGATTTATATTTTGTTTGTTATATATTGAGCTTGGCTTTTATGGAAAAATAATAAACATTAAATAAACAAAACAAAAACAGCCAAAATCGATCAAAATGTTAATGACTTAATCAGCTGATCACAAGTGTACATATAAAATCATTTTTATATTAACGATCTCAAACCAGTTGCACAATGAAATCTAAATGTGCTCTGTCGAAATGACATTTTAATATACCTTACGTACATACGTACCTTTGTATACAATAAAAGTTTAATAAGAATAATTTTTTGTACATGCATTTGGAAAAGACGTTTTCGGGTAGGAAATGACGTTGTTTGAGACCAAGAGGGACGTTTTCTCATGCCGAAGACCTGGCAACACTGGGCATAAGCAAGCGCAACAGGTGGTAGACGTAACAAATTGCATGTTTCCAATGGCTTGGAAGGAGTTGTTATTGCATTAACTGGATTGAGAGCCAGTTCGTCAGGTATAATAGGAGTTATGGCTTATGGTTCAAAGATTCAACCAGAAGCTGACGTAGAAGAAGAAGTACGGTCGGTAGAAATTAGTCCATTTAAATTGGTGATGCCTCTCGTGAATGGCAGCCGGTAAATTCACTACACCGACGTATTCTATGAATTCATGAAGGGTGGAGATTTTTTTATTATTTAAAATTAGTTTGAAAGACATGGGAATTAATCTTAGTGATAGATTTAGGGACCCATAAGACCCGCGGTATAATTGTGGATGGACGGGTTCGGGATTGAAATTTTTGTCCCGTGCCCATCTCTAGTAGCTATGTATGTATGTAAATAGAGATAGCTGGTACATGCTAATCTAATAAAAGTAAATTCATGACTGCCAATCTGATGAACGTAATCTGGCGAGTAGCGAGTGAATTCGCTAGTGGCTCACGCGCGGTACTGGACTAAGAAAAAAGTAACATGATTTTATCAAACAGTAGGTATGTTAATGTATGTATGTATGTGTGACAACATCAAGGCGCACGCCACAAATCGGAGGAGAAGCTCGGCCAAACACTAACATATGTGTAAGCGCCAATCTATTATTATTATTATTATAGGTATGTTAACCAAATTTAGCGCTAAGAAACTTTTTTAACAGAAAAAATATGTCTTTTTTAAACAACTTTAAACATATGTATGTTTTGGTTCGAGTGACAGTAGATGGGAACATATAATTTTTGATTTTTTTTCTTGTTTCTTGATAACGAAAAAGCATCTGTGAAGTGCAAAACGCTAGCTATTATTCATTTGTTACAAATTGGGGTCCCAGTAAAATTCGTATATTTTTTGGTAGTATCGATATGTACTGACTCTCAATGGGATTTTGTAGTAGTTGCTAATTTCTGTATGTATGTCTGCGCATGTTTATGTATGAAAATTGACTACAACGTCTTCGATTAAGCGTCCCGTAATCAGGACTTGTATAAGGCCTCCTAGCAATAACAAACAAGTTTTCAAGGATCATATATAACTACTCATTCCAAAAGCAAAAAAGAACCTTTTTTTGAGAGTTGCCACGAGATCCCAGGTCAAATTGTGCGTGAAGAAAAATTTCAGTCAGAAAAATTTTACAGGAACATCAGAAAGTATGTATAGGTACCTGGTTTCTGTATTTCTCTTTACATATGTACATGAACTCCAGCTGCCCATTTTAGTGGGAAGGCATAACCGCAATTTTTACCCGCTATTATTTTCGTTTGATGTAATCTTTCGGGACGTTTTATACTGGCTGGGTATTCATTCATGTACATATTCGTTGGCGCATTGTTTTTTTTTTCATAACGGGTGGCTGTTAAGTATAATTTTCTCGTGAATGTACACTTCGATGACAGAAACATTTTCATTTGCTAAAGTTCAACTCCACAATGATGAAGTGTTCTCTCGTTTAATAAGTATCGCAATATTAAGTCACGTACTTCATCTCGCACAAAAACTTTCATTCACATGTTGCTGCGTTTTTTTGTTGCTGCTGTTACCAAGGATAGCCAACTATTGTCATTGCTCCATTGGTTACTGCTCTTCATGCGACGATTGTTGTTATTTTTTTCTGTTCTTAGCTTAATATCATCTTTTCCGCAATGCTTCTTCTGTTCGAGTGTATAAATATACCAAAATCTTTTTGCAGTAGTACTTATTGTTCATATATTTTTTAATAATATCACATCCTCTTAGCCATTTTATAAATAGCCAATTGCATATTTTTTGAGTTTCAATCTCATTAGGAAAATAAAACCAAACAGCACAGCCTATTTTATTTTCGATTGCCAAGTTGCCGCCAAAGGTTGTAAATAGGCACCCCAATATAACAGGATTTTTTTTTTTCTTTTGTTTGTTTAATGTTTAATAATTTTTTTTTTAAAAAAGCCTGGCCCCTGTCTAACAAAAAACACATAAATCCAAATTCCAAATTTCGTGCAAAAGATATACAAATTCTGCAAACTTTCACCAAAATTCCCTTTTATTCAGAATCTTTGGGAAAAAAATTAAGAATGCAGTTTTGTAGCCCATTAAATTTTAGTGTACATAGTAGTATTCAGTAGTTACTAAAAAATCCCGTTGATTTTTGATCATTTTTTCGCTGACGGTGTCATGCATTTTCTTCCGTAAAAAGTATGTTTGTACAAAACTTCAAAGAAGGTTTGTATTTGTGAGAGTTCTGTATTGAATCTGAAATCTTTATTGAGTATTTCTTTCTTATATACATTTTCTAATACTATACCATTTCCAGTTGGACTTTAGAAAGGGTCAATTGGACGTAGGAAAGAGTCAATTGGATTTTAGAATAATCAATTGAATTTTAGAAATCGTTAATTGGATTCTAGACTAGTCAACTGGATTTTAGATAGCGTCAACTTTATTGATTTTAGAATAGTCGATTGGATTCTATAAAACGTCAATTGTATTTTAGAAAACTTAAAGCGAATTTTGGAACTTTCTACATAAAATTTACAAAGTGCGGTATTGGTCCTTTTAGTATTTTGCTCACGTGTTCGTTATCCACATTCTTTTATATTAAGCTTGAAACACATTGGAAACAATGGGCTACAGACCACAGCTGTCAAATTATTTTAACACTCACTCTTATGTAGATGATTATTTTGGCGACGAGACGGCAACACTGCGACTAGCCAAAAAAGTAGCTGTGGCCAGATTGGATCTATTTCTATTTTTCTAGCGACAGATAAGATTCTTCCTCTTCTTTTATGTCAAACTCAAACAAATTCATGTGTCGCTCCGGCGTTCAAAAAAATCATGTCGCCGTCTAGATTGGATCGGCGTTTAGATTATGTAGATAAAACCTTAATGTCGTGTCGTGTAGTGATGTCGTTTTCGATGTGTTCAGAGCTTTACACTCATCTAGATCTTATTCTTGTTCGGCGCTACATCGACCCTATTAAGCTGGCATTTCACGGTACTATTTTATATATATATTTATTTATTTATTTATTTTTTTATTACGATCTTGAAGATCTAGATAATTTAATAAGGTACAAAGTATTTTTAATGTTTACATATTTGTTTCGATTCTTTAAATTTCTTCGACTTCAATTATCTAATAATCTGTAAAATTATTTACTAAAAATTTTTAACTACTTGATAGGTAGCGCTTTACAGTAGCTGTATAATAATTTTTTAAATTTTTTGGTATTATTGCAGTTTTTAATATCAATTGGCAGATCATTATATTCTCTAATTCCATCGTAGTGTATACTTTTTTTATCGAATTCGGATCTCACTACCGGCAAGTAAAAGTTGTTATTGTGTCTTGTTTGATAGCTATGGACCTCTCTATTTAGTCTGACACGTTCACTTAGGTAATTCGGCAGGTTTCCCAACTTTATGTTGTGTCATGTTCTGTTTTACACTAAGCCAGTTTAAGCTGTCAAGTAAATCTTTAGTTGGGGTATCATACCGTTTTCTTAATATGAAACGCATAATTTTGTTTTGCTTAATTTGTAGCCTGGATATTTGCGAATCAGCTAATGCGAATAGAATTGTAGGGCAGTAAATGAAATGCGGCTCGATAATGGATCTATAGACCAGTATTTTGTATTGCTGACTAATATGCTTGCATGATCGAAACATGAATCCTATTTTTTTGGAAATTTTCCCTTCAATGTATTTTAGATGTTCATCCAATTTTAATTTGTCATCTATAATTATTCCCAGATATTTTATTCGGTTTACTCTTTCTATAGGGGTATTTGCTATTTTTAGCGACACATTATCATCTTGAGTCACTCTAGACCCCATTATCATCCATTTTGTCTTTTCTATGTTTATTTTAAGCATATTTTGGCACAACCACTTATATATTGCCTGTAGGTCCGACTGTATTTTTGAGGCTGCCTCATCAATCGTGTTACAGCTTATAGTTAAAAGTGCATCATCAGCGAATAATCTTATTTTGCAGTATTTGATACAGTTTTTAATATCATTTATGTAAATTATAAAAAGAATTGCTGCAAGCACCGATCCCTGTGGCAATCCTATTTCAATGTCCACTTCGGGGGAAGTCTTACTTCTTATTACAGTTTTCTGTTTTCTTCCACTAAGGTAACTTTTGAACCAGTTAAGCGCCATATTTCTAATGCCAATATTATACAGTTTTTTTATAAGAATATCTCTGTCTACTGTTTCGAACGCTCTTTTTAGGTCGAGGAAAACTGAAATTGTAATTTGTTTCTTCGTTCTACTTTCTTTCCATTCTGCAATTACCAGGTTAAGTGCAGTTTCACACGAGTGTTTTGATCTAAACCCTGACTGCTCATTTATAATAATTTCGTATTTATTTAAGTAATCCAGCAATTGGTTCTTAACTACAGTTTCTATTATTTTCTCATCGCTAGGTAAGGTATTTATGGGTCGTATCTCCTCTGGCTTAATTGTTCCCTTTACTTTTTCAACAGGTACAATTACTGAGGTCTTCCAGCAATCTGGAAATACACCAAATTGGAAACTTTCATTAATTACACATGTGTAGGTATAGCCTAAGTACTCCATGCTGTCTTTTAATACACCTTCCGTTACTAATTTTTTTCCTCCGTATTTGTTTTTTAATTCCGTTGTAACTCTCATAAGTTCTTCAACATCTATTTCTTTCAGTTTAAACAAGCTTCTGTTTATCTCCATTTGATTTCCACCTGCTTCGAAGATTTCAATGCTATCTCGGATTCTGCTTATGCTCTCACTAAAGTAACGGTTTAATTCAGTTGCTATTTCATAATCATCTTCAATAAGAGCACCATTTACAGAAATTTTTTGAATTTGTGCTACCTCACTACTCAGATTTATGGCGTCTTTTAGACATTTCCACATTAACTTTTGGTTATTAGTATTTCTTGAGATTTCGTTTTCCATAAATGTTTTCTTTTTTATTTTAACTGCTTTTTTGTAATATCGTTTTATTATAATATAGTTATCCCAATTATTGGTTCTCTCTGCTATTTTAAATTGTTCATATTTCAGCTTATTCAATTCTGTTAGTTCATGGTCGTACCATTTATTAATCAATTTAACTTGAACTCGTTTTTTATATGTTAAAGTGGCCATTACGTCATTGAGGATACTGTTTATTCCTTGGACCTTTAGGCTAACTTCGCAGTTGTTTAGTTCAGCTAAATTGTAAGTTCTAAGGAGATTTACTAAGTGGTCTTTTGTATAGTTATTCCAACACACGCGGTTTTCATAAATTCTCATTTGGTACTTCTTTTGAATTGGTAGTTTGAATGAAATAGTTTCATGATCTGATATTTTATGCGAAGCCAAATTCGATACTTCAACTTCAGTTTTGTTACTAAAGAGTAGATCTAGTCTCGTTTGCGTTGTTTCTGTTATTCTTGTATTAAAATTAATTAATTGATACATTGCTAGTGATTCGAACGTCCTAATTAGCTGGCTCGAGTATGTTGTGTGTGTATTGACATTTATATTAAAGTCGCCAATAACGATATATAAGGAAAATTTGAAAGTTACCTGGCTACGCCCATGTGTATACAGATCGTACATTCCTAAATGTAACCTCTTGTTTAACTTTAATACATATTATATTGTTAAAAATTAATAAAAAGTATTTCTGACCGATCCTTAAACTATATTTATAATTAGTCAGAATAAAATCGGTGTACATATAGTGTATGAATCGTTAAAAATCCAATTGACGCTTTCTAAAATCCACTTGATTATTCTAAAATCCAATTGACGCTTTCCAAAATCCAACTGTGTGAGTGTGTGTGTGTAGACATGCGTAAATGTGTATTCTTATTTTCATTGTATACATCAGATACCAATGCATTTTAAGTGCAAGTGCAAGTAATTTATGTGTCTTATGCAGAATCAGTGAACCCTAATCAGGAATATTTAAAAGACCATCGCAATGATCTTTGATATTTGTTTAGGTTCACTGTTGACTTAAGTGCATCTAAAACAATTTATGATCGGCTGTCAGTTGCTGCTTGTGTACATTGGTTTGGTATATTGGTGTATGCGTGTTTCTTTCATACTTATATTCGGGCAGGTTCTGGAATTCACTTCCGAGTTCAAAGCGAACTTGGCCCAAATTCGCTCGGAAGTGAATTGCAGAACCTGCCGGATTATCTTTATGTTTTCTGTATACACTGTAATTTATGTATTTTGTTCACATTACAATTCTATTGCTTATCATTGCATTTGTCATTTAGTAGACTGTATATTTTTCCTGTTTATTTCATAGGTTTACGTATGTACATATATGCATATGTATGTGTATGTATGAATGTATTATATTTCTAAAATCCTATCTCTATAGCGGCAGAGTTTCATGTTCGTATTTTTATGAACAATGCTCGATTTTCTTTTAAAAAAAAATCATCAAAAATCTATGGAATTTTTCAGTAATTACTAAATACCACTATGTATGTATACTAAAATTTGATGGGCTACAAAACTGCATACCTAATTTTTCCCCAAAAGTTTTGAATAAGAAGTCGGAAATTTTCACGGTGGTAATTTTTTTTTTCTAATATTTTCAAAGACATGGCCGGAAAAGATGGTTTCATCCTATTTCGGGTATGGGGAATGGAACTGCATCATTAGTTCTTTAAGTTTTCTGCACGCCTTCATACATCTGTTTATTCCTCCAATGGAAATTTTTCAGACGTTATTACCATATTTTATGGCTTCTCTCCTTTATCTGGTTAGCTTTTTCGTCAAATTTTTTTTGTTAAGAACGTCTCAGGCCTTAATATTCGTGAACATACCAAACTCCAGAAAGTAGGTCTTGGACACTTTTACGTGAGAATTTTTTGGTCATATTCGTATTCAGCGACCCCAAAACCCTAGAAATAGTGGGGTCTAGCATCTGGTTCATAACATTTTTTGTTTTTGTGTTCCTGTGTATTTAATATGCAACTGTTTTCGGTTTTATCACCTAAAAGTGTCAAAGACCTCTTATCTGGAGTTTGTTATGTTCACAAAAGTTAAGGCGTGAGCCATTCTGAACAACTTTGCCAAGTAAATTTTGCCGAAAAAAACCAACTAGATAAAAGTTAAAAACCCATAAAATGGGGTATGACACCTGAAAAATTTCCATTGAAGGCAAAATTTTCAAAATAAAAAGTTGTATGAAGGCGGGCAGAAAACTTAAAAAATTAATGATACAGTTCCATCCCCCATACCCGAAATAGGGTGAAACCGTCTTTTCCGGCCATGTCCTTTTTACGGCTATAATAGTGATATTTTTGATGTCAAAATAAAAACATTTTTTTTTCGGTATAGACAATCCTAGGGGATGAAAGCATTACATTTCCGACTTAACTGTTTTTGTACCACCCTAATGTACACTAGGGTAGTTCCAAATGCATGTGAAAAGGTAAAGTCGGAATTTTCTATATCGGAAAAAAATATACCTCTATTTTTTTTATTTTGAAATCAAAAAATATTTAGTGGTCGCTCAAAGCGCTCAAAGTTTTCCATGTACTTTTATAAGAGAAATATAAAACTTTTCGTTGAAATGGTATAGAATTCTTGAAAATCAATATTTTGCGACCGGAAAACTCTGGTTCCCTTCAGGATACTTTCAATAATAATACCCAATTGTTTATTTAACCATTTTTTAATACTAACAATTTTTTATTGGTCGCCCCTTTGCATTTTTCGGGGATTTATTGGGTTTTTGGCGGACCTATAAACTATAGTTGTGATGAAAAAATGGTTAAATAAACAATTGGGTATTATTGTTGGGAATCTCCTGCAGATAAACAGAGTTTTCTGGTAGAAAAATATTCATTTTTAGCTATTCTATACCATTTCTACGAAAAGTTGTTTTTTCCCCATATAAAATACATGGAAAACTTTGGGCGCTTTGAGCGACCACTAAATATTTTTTGATTTCAAAATAAAAAATAAAGGTATATTTTTTTCGGTATAGAACAATCCTAGGGGATGAGAGCATAAAAATTTCGACTTTACCTTTTCACATGCATTTTGGACTACCCTAGTGTACATACATACATATGCACGGACATATGTACTTGTATGCCTGCATATACTATAGTATGCATATTCGTCATAATATTACATTATAATTAAAGAGCTGTAAGCAAATAAATTAAAACAAAAAAAATATTTTAATGGATTTTGAACCCTGACCTGGGCCTCTTCGAGCTAAAACCAATTTATGCACATACATATGCACATAAATGTATGTGTGAATGTATGGGCACAAACTACGACTTAGTATAACTGTGACTGCGAATGCTAGAGTTCTCACGACGGAGACGATGACGATTTGTAGCCTCAACGTGACATGCACACTAAATAGTCAAACCAAAATTATTATTGTATGTTGGCCACATTATACCTACGTACTGTTAGCACGGTTGTTTTGTATTTTTTAGTTTTACCTTTCTGACTGCTTTGTAACAATTTACTTACTGTACATGCGTATAAACAAAAACAAATTCAAAAAAATTAGATAAACATTTAATAACAACTGGGTTTTTACCTAGTAAAAGTGACAAGTTTTCCAATTCTCGTGTTTTGTATGCAAATGCAGTAGGAACTATGCCATTGAAAATAAGACTCCAGAAAATATTAGTTTTGTTTTAGGAAATACATTTGCTAATAATAACAATATTATGGTGCCTACACTTTTGCTAAGTGTTTGCCAAGCTTCTGCTTTAACCCTTTCGACCCGGATGGTACATATATGTACCACCAAAGTTTAAACATCCCTAAAACTTGTAATTTACATTTAATCACATTTGGAAATGTACCACGCCGTATGTTAGGAATTTCACCATCTGCCTGAACTCTACACATTCAGTTTTGCATCTCCTGTTATGCCCAGTTTCGTTTTATTTCTGGGGAGAGGGCCTCCCGTTAACGTTTTTGTACAGATTTCCTTGCGTTTGTGAAGATTTCTTAGTTTATTTAAATATATTATGGAAAAAAAAGCTGTTTCTAATAATTGCCTGTAAATACGGTGATACAATTTTATTATAAACCTCTGTTTTCATAAATTCAAATATATGGTACATATATGCACCAGCAGTCTCCTTTGGTGGTACATATGCGTACCAGTAGTCCGGTGAACATAGCTTAATTTTTATCGATTTCATGCAAGATCAAGCCAACGATATGCCTCTAAATCCGGTAAGATGGTGTGATGCTGCAACAGGGTACACATATCGTTTTAACATTTATTCTGGAAAAGACCTCGAAGAAACCGCAGGAGCACTTGGAGAAAGAGAGGTAAGCAAACTGGTCAGCTAAATCGTAGAAAATGATATTACTTTGTGTTTTGATCGCTTTTTCACATCAGTTAATTTATTGTACTATATTCCTTATTCAGCTGTTGGTACTACATATAATGGGTAACAGAAAAAAAACGTACCTAAGTTTACGAGTAAGAAAATGCAACGAGGAGAAATAGAATTCAAAAGCACATCTGCAGGCCTTTAATACGTAAAGCGGCAAGACATGAAAGGGGTTTCATAATAAGAAATTGCCACGAACCAGGCATAATAATTATGAAAAAACTTTGAAAACAGGCAAAAAGTGCAAGTGCCATGTCCAAACTATACTATTATATCGTCAAATTATGGGAGGTGTTGATTTAGTAAATCAAATGAGTGGCCTGCACGAATATGATCGAAAATCAGAAAAATAGTGGAACAAGGTCTTTTACCGTTTTATAGTGATGGAAGCCGTAAGCGCGTGGGTTATTTACAGTTAGCTAAGGAGGAATAAAATGCCTTTCAAATCATTTTTGGTGACCTTGGCCGAAACTCTGATAGAACAAAGTTCTAAAACTACAGCCTTACGCAGGTCAGTAGCACCAGGCCTAGCACAGCGTGTCGTGAGTCAGATACATATTTCTATTCAAAGCACCACAGAACAACGTTGCATAAAAGCAAACTCGAACAAAGATAATCTGCCAAGAGTGCAAAGTTCCTTTGTGCAAATTCTGTTTTGCACCATTTCGTTATATTTTAGGAATTCCTTAGCAATTTATTGTTAATTCTTTGACTGTTTATTATTACTAAATTTGTGCATTATTCAAATGCAAAATTAATGAATCGTTTTGTTTGGTTCTAAAAAAGATAAAACATTTGTAAGAATGTCCTAGAGGACGGTTGATACAGATATGTACCACTTAACATCCCGGATGGTACAATGGTTTACCACCACCCTTCGAATCAGCCCCTTAGGCCACGCCCACTTTGACACCGAAGAACATGTATTTGTGGGGCAAATAACATATTGGACCCATAAATTGAAAACTACCATTGAGAGTTCCGGGTCGAAAGGGTTAATTTGTGGAGTGCGTCTTGACGTTGTTACATATGTAAATGGTGGGGTATGGCCTACAATTTAACTCAGTCTCCTAACGGCAAATGGATTTTATGGGCTTTTTCATGGCAGAGATGGCAGGTTAGAAGAAACTGTTTCTAACTTATGCACATGATGCCCGGATAACGGATCGAACCCAGGTCACACCGGGTGGTAGTTTGCACCTCTAACACATGCAGATCGACCTATCTTGGCAGCTAGTTTTCAAGAACGGCCTACTTCAGAATTCGGTTCAAAAACGCCCTATCTTAAAGCAAAATACATAGAAAATATTCTGAGATGTTTTAATGAAATTCCGAAATAGGGCTTTGTTGAAAAATTTGCTGAGATAGGGCGTTTACGAACTGGCTGCCGAGTTAGGTTGATCTTCCACACAGCCATCGATATGTATGTATATGTATCACTGATGCTAACTCATTTTATCACTCTCCCCGATGGCCACCACGAAATTCCCCGATTTTCGATGAAATTCCCCGCACAAGCATGACTCCATTAAAAAAAAAAAAACTTAAATTTTTTAATGCAATTGCTTGAATTTATTTACGAATTGCATACCTACAATATTTAAATTTTAAATTTTTTCACTCACAGAGTATTACATGCGCTATATAAGTCGAAGTAAAAAAACTTTGTGCAAAACTGACAAAAATTCAACACATTTCAAAAAAAATCCACATTTTTAACTTTTTACTCGTAATTTTCAGAAGCCAATTTAAGGGTATTATTACTATTTAATTTATTTTTTTATTTTATTTATGGCTTTAATTTAAGCCTAAGTAGAAGGTTCTATCATCTTCTGTTTTTTTGCTGGACCTTCTAAAATATTTCAAAAAACGCGATTTTCTTGACACTTTGACCTAGTTTTTCTCAAAATCTGGAGCTGATGGAAACCTTATTCTTATGGACTCGTAATCAGCACAGCAGCTTTAACATTTGCCGCAACAAAATCACTGTTACCTTGTGTAATTGCATTACTTAATATGTATGTATATATAAATGAATGTAAGTAAAATTAAAAACATCAACGTTTTTACAGTGTTTCTAATGCGAAATCGGCAGAGTTGCAATTGTGACTAAAAATAAAATTTTACAAAAAATATACTGCACTCAGGTAAGTTATTTAATCATTTAAAATTAAATAATCTAAATTCCTTGCAAAAGGCAGCCATTTCCCGATTCCCCGCATCGAGACAAATTGCCCGCAAATTGGGGAATTGCACGCAAGTTGGCATCCCTGATATGTACAGATGCGTGCAACTAATTAACAACGTACCAACAATACCCAACACCCAAATTCGAAATTTTTACTAAACTCCCCTGTTTGGAAAGTATACTTAGATTAAGCTGTCAAAAATTTCCATAAAGTTCCCTCATTGTGAAAAAATTGCAATTTTTATGCAAATTTGACTAATGCGATGGTGCATTTAATTAGCAACGCGAGTTAAATTCTTCAGAGTTTTGCGAGTTAATTGAATTGCGGTAAGAGTCTTTTTATATTCTTACTAAAATAGTTTATTTACAATGAACTTAATAGTTTTATTTGAAAAACCAATGGGTAAGCGCAAATCGTGTAGCGAGGAAACTAGGGCTATTATCGTGCAGGGCGCGGTAGTGCGCAGAAGTCCCTCCCCTTGGTGTGACAACATCAATGCGCACGCCACAAATAGGAAGAGAAGCCCAGCCAAGCACTAACAAATGTGTTAGCACTAATCTATTATTATTATTATTATAGTCGCAAAGAATCTCCAAATTTGTTTACTTTGGCCATAAAGTATTTTTGCGAACCACCTTCCTCAGTGAACCCAAAACGAGTGTATAGTGCATCGGGTAGCATTTATGTTGAAAATAGAAATGGGTTCTTGACCGATAATGCGGAAATGCTTCTTTTCATAATGAAAAATATATAAATTTTTAACTCCTAATTACTAATTAGATACGAATAAATTTGATTAAACAATTTAAAAAAAAAAAATCTGAACTAGATTTTTAAATTGAATCTTCTATAATTGAAATCCGGAAATCCGGCCGGTTAGTCGGATAACTGAAAAAAGGCCGGATAAGCCGGATTCCGGAAAATATGATTATTCCTTATAAGTAATGTACGTATGTATGTATGTATATGTATACCTGACACCTGAAGTATGAACATACATACATACATATGTGCATATGTGCCATAGTAATAATGAGAAAACATTTAAATAAGTGCATGATATTTTCGTTTGTTTTTTATGGACAATTTACTAACTAACTAACCTAACTTTCGTTCTATACAAGTGCACAACTGATTTAACTCCAAACCAAGTCAAAGTTTACGAAACGATCAAAGTCCGAGAAAGTGAACATGGCCAATTCTCAGTATCCACCTGGGTAATGATTGGATGCAAGATGTGCGAAAATGTTTTCATAAATTATATAATTTGTCATACAATTAGCAATTAGAAGCATTTAAGTTAAAAAGAGAATACGCAAAATTGTTCCTGTAAAGGTAAATTTAAGTAGTTCACTCTACGATCGGTCATTTGATAATATACATACCGCACACGATCATCAAAAGTACGCAACCTTTCAGCAAAAGCTGGCGCAAATTTTTACATTTGGTAAGAAATACATTTTTCGCATTTTCTGACAATCGTGTAATTTTAAGTTGTGTCACTTTTGAAGATCGATCGTGTGCGATATTTAGATCATTTATTCATGAAGACAGAAACAATTGATAGTTAAATTAATCGTAATTTTTTCATATTATGTATAACAATTTTTGAACGAATTTGCCGGAAGGTGATTTAAAAAATATCAACGAAATGAACACACATACATAAAATAAAACCCTGCAGCATTAATTGTTATATTTCTGCCACCATAACACAACTTAAACTTTGCCTTGTAGCGCCGCCCTTGTAACCACTTTGCTGTCGTAAAATTTTGCGTGTATGAGACACATTTAATTGACGATTGAAACATCAACGACGAGCGTCGCCGGACGACGACGGCGGCAAGCATACAAAACATAAAACAGAAATTAAGACATCAAGTTAACTTATTACTCAGACAACTTCTGGCGAAGGCGCGTGCGTACACAACATAAGTTTTCGTTTTAAAATGCAAATATTATTGTCAACAAAATATGAACACACTCCCGATCAGTTGGAAAAAATTCAGGAATTACGCGATTTAGTGGAAAGTGAGTGAATTAAACCACCAAGGCGAATAAAAAAGGACAGTGAATAAGAGGCAGTTGATCTTACAAAAAATGCCAATTTAGGCAATTCAAATGATGAAATATAACTTCGTCTTCGTTTCTTATAAATGTGTGTGGGTCATTCGATACAAAATTTACACCTCACACATTTTTTTTTTTTTGTGTGAAATATATTTTACATTCTTTGTCGAAAATAAGAAGACACCTATTTTTTATTTCATCATAATATTCGAAAATCTCGAAAAAAAAATTCTGAAATTTTGAACTCACGAAGAAGTATTTTTTTTAAATTTGTCGCAGTTAATAAATTATTTGTCGGAGAAAACCAGTTAAGTAAACAAAATGTGCGTAATTACCTCGGCTTTGCATTAGAGTGTGAGACAGATTTAAATCAATAATTGTTTTGCATTAAAAAATTTATTTTATTTTAATAATTTTGTATTAAATATACACTGTTTGATTTATTTTTTGCAATCTAAATAGTTGGCAAACTTTGGTTTTTCTATTCTCAGACATTTACAGTGTACTCCATAAAGTTTGACAACTATTTAGATTGCCAAAAAAAAACACAAAAATCCTGTATATAATTAATAAAACAAGTAATTTTTAAGCAAAAAACACAAGCGACTTCCTTTCTCATACAAAAATTTAGGAGTACCGTTAATTTTTTCGTGATCCAATGTTCGGATCTAAACCACTACTGATACACTACCATTCAGATAGAATTATCGAAATCGGTTGACGTGGTCCAAAGTTATGCGGTAACACGCATAAAAAAGAAGATTCCGACGAATTGCTAGCGTTCTCCTTTTTTGAAGTCGGTTAAAAATATTTCAAAAATGCAATTTTTTCAATGCAAAAGATTATTTATTGAAATTCCAATTTCCTTCGACAAATAGTTTATTAACTGAAAAAAATTGAAAACAGATACTTTTTGAGTTCAGAATTTCGGCGGTTTTTTTGAGATTTTCGAATATCAAGATGATAAGGAATGTACAAAAAATATTTCAAAACAAAAAATATTGAGATGTAATTTTTTTATGAAATGATCCTTATACTCTATATACGTGCTACATAACTTTCTACTAATGTAGTTAAACGGGCTTGTTCTCTTCACCACCTTCAAATTTAGCTTCAAATGACCTTGAAATCGGTACCGACGATGTGTTCCTAACGAAATTTCTTAGTTTCGCTAGTTGGCAGGTTAAACGTGCCTATGATGCGATTAATCGGTATTATGACTTCAAGCAGAAAAACCCCGACTGGTTGGCGAACCACCCGGTACACTACTTTCGTGACCATATCTATCAAACGCTCAGCAAGTATATAATGCCGAGGCCGGACAAGGATGGTCGTGTGATATTCGTCTCGAAAACAGGTTAGAACTGCTCGGAAATACTAAGAAATTATTTTGAATTACATGTCTTATGATTTCAGTCGATGCCTTCAAGACATTTCCTAATTACCTGTATGATATGATCGAGATGGATGACTTGATTTTCGAATCGATTTTACTACTGCCACAGGCGCAAAAATATGGCATCACTGTCATAAGCGACTTGAGTGGGTGCGTACATACATACATATGTACATAAAAATGTGTTTTAATTTCTAGGCCGAACATCATTTATTACTAAAATTTATCTTTATAAATTAGGGAGTAAAAATGTTAAGCATTAACTTTCCAAATTACAAACACAGCTATAAAATTTGTTTGTATGGATGGACTTACCCTGCAAACCATTTTTTCAGAGTATTCTGAATCGTAAAGAATTTTTAAAGAATTCGGAAAGATCCCATCCGATTTTTTGCCGAATTTTCTAAAATGAAATAAATTACGCACACTTCCATTCTTTTACGAAATTTCGGAAGAAAATCGGTAAAGAAATGAAAATAATGCTGCTATGTGAAGAATTTCTTGCAGACTTCTTTCAGAATTTTCTTTATTTTTCGTACAGAAATTTCTTTACGAGTTCGTGTCAACCACTTCATATAATTTTCTTTGAAGATTCGGAAAAAAAAACGTTACAGAAATCAGATACTCCTAAAGATTTCGTTAAGATTTCGGGAACTTTGGTTTGCAGGGTATACATACATATGTATGTACAAACATATGCACAAAAACTTTGACTATTCTGCACAATTTTCGAGGTTTTCTGGGATTTTTTTTTAATTACAATTTGAATTAGTTTCACAACACACACACACATTTTTAAATTTAAGTTACACTGAAAAAGAAAAACAATTTAATTTTATAGCTTATTTTGTCCTTATTTGTTTAGCACTAATAAGCGCTTTTTGCGTTTTGCTTCACCTGCCATGGCAAAAATGGTGAATGCCAAAAATGATGTATTGCCATTTGTATCACGGATTGTTCATGTCATTCAGAAAGGCATGGTTTTGAACGCCACAACCAACTTAATGATGTCCTTCGCCAGCAAAGAGTTCAAGGAACGAGTAAGTATAACAAAAACATGCATACATAAATACTAGTTGCGATCCCGTACGAGTCCGAACTAGTCAGAAATAGTCAGAAACAGTCAGATTTTATTGGAAATCGATCCCGTACTTGGTTCTCTGACTATTGAGAGGACAAAAAAGAGAGTAAATACGGGTCTCTCTCTCTGTCAGAAGTTACCAGTTTTAGTCCGAGAATTTGTTGCTGGTAAATTCTAGTAAATGTGTCAAACGATCAGCTGTAGTGTGTTTGGCAACCAAATTGTAAACAAAGGAAAAGTGCACTCTGCTAATTCATGTTGCAAAGTATTTAATTACTTGTTTAAGTGGATTCTAATGAATTTTAAAGTATTTTTGGTTATTTAGATGTGTGAGCTGAGTGTGTTTACATACAAAATAAGCAAAAATTTACAACCAAAATTTGGAGGTTGTGTTGAAGTTGACAGAAGTTACCATTTTTTACTAGAAAGCGATCCCGTACTTTTCAATGTTACTCTCTCGCTCTGAGCGATTTTTTATTTTTTGACAGTTTTACTAGTCCGAGTCCGAGGAATACGGGATTGCACCTACTATTTATTTATGCAACAGAGCTCGGAGGTGATGGGACGGATTTTTCTCAAAAAAAGTTTGTATATCCTTAATAAACAACCGCGTCTTTTATGTTTAAAATGTTTACCGTAAATGTGTATCTAATAATGAAAACGTTTGACGCAATAGGTCAACACAAACACATACGTATGTATGTATATAACAAAAGTCAATTCGAAGCCAATTTCAATTAAAATTTGTATATAATTTCTTAGATGGTATGCCATAATTAAGTCGTCTTGACATTACTTCCGTTAACTTTTCGTAAATCCAGTAAACAATTTTATCTTTGGCCAATAGGTTTGATATGTTTAAATTTTAGACGCAATTTTTTGTAGCTGGAGCTTAAGCACAAGGTTCCATTTGCTCTGGACCATTAGCCTATTAATAGTTCCAAAAGCGAAACAAAGTCCAATTTAGGAACCGTTTTTTTATGTATGTATGCCCTTACTACATGTCTATATATCGCTGGCTTAGAGTGAATATTTAGTTGCTAAGTCCACTTTTTT
>NW_023458557.1:101223968-101268737 GCF_013731165.1 Rhagoletis pomonella
AATGAAAAATTAATATTTAAATTCATCTATGTATGTATGTCGTTTCAATCAAAAAGGTATAAGGTATTTTACTACTTCAATTTCAGTATTTCAATGATATGTTTGAGACTAATTAGAGAATTAAACTGGAGTTCAAGTTGAGAACTAGCATTTTCTCAACTTGAGAAACAGTCCGTTTTTCATACAAAGAAAAATGCCCTTCTTGAGGTACTTGAGGTATTGAGAAACAACGTTGGAGATTTGAGAAATAGCTTAGTTCTCAACTTAACCTCAAGTTGAGCTCAAACCTAAATGTTCATTGGGAGGTATCGTTTCAGCCCTATATATTCAAAATACCACGTTTCCTAAAGAAATGCCAAATAGAGCATTTTGCATTGATGACGATTGATGGGTTAGGTTATTAATATTTATCTACTTCATTTTCTCTAGTATGGCGGTCCTAAGGAAAACGAACTGGACGTGAACATTTTGTATGAACACTTGTTGCGGCACTCGGACTATCTTTTGAAATTACAAAACTACAGACGGAAAATCTCAGCCTAAATTTGTGTTAGCTTATAGACGTCAAGAATAAAATATGTACATACATACATATGTATTATATAGTAGGTAGTTATGAATAAATTATGGTCCAAAATTTTTATAAAGAGTCGTTATTTAGATACATGTGTACATATTTACGTATGTATGTACAATTTTAAATGTATAGTTATTCTGTTTGTAAATATCTCAAAAAAATATATATTTAAAAAAAAAAATCCTAGGTACTAGGTACTTATCAGGGACCGTAATCATTATGAGAAACATAATTATGATTTTTATCTTTTCGCTCAGAGATAATAATTATTGTTGAGGACATGGATCCAAACATAATATTTTCTAATTAGAATACTATATAAAACTACCTTAATATATTTCTTAAAAATACTTACCTTAAAATGTAGATTAAAATTGAACTAATTAGCTTCAAAAAATTAAGTTTGGATAGTTACCAAAATGTATACTTACCATGTATTTATAACCTACACGTATGTGCATATGTATGTACATTAGGAATGTTAATCGCGGGATCCCGGCCTTTTTTAGGTCCCGATAAACCCAGGATTCTTAGCAAATAATCCCGGGATTTTCGGAATTTGTAATTTTCACTGATGGCAATAATAGAAATTCCTTTTTTTGACAGTATTGGCTATATTTCTTTTTTTATTTAATAATTAATATTTTGTTATAAATGTCTAGCTCATTATACATATAAATAGGAAATTTTACACACAAAAATCAATTTATTCGCGAAACTATAGGCCAAATATAGTTAAATTGCGTTTTTAGTTTTTCACTCTGACGTCAGTAATTCAAAAATTATTTTAAAAAATTCATTGAAATGTATTTAGAGTTTAAATTAAATAGGAAACTCTGTAGAATTTAAACAGATTCAATTTTTTGGTGCATAAGTACTGGTAAGTATTGAAAATGTCCTTTTAACATTTTATCCTTGAAATTTCGCAATATTTGTTTTTGAAAAATTATATGTTAAGGACTTATATAAACTCGATAACATCCTCGAATTTCATCCTTCTAACTTTACAAGCTTAAGAAATTAAATATTTGTCCTTGTGAATGCAAAAAATTTTAATTTTTTAAATTCTAAAGAAATTTCGTCTTTCATTTGGTACCCATATTTTTAATCTACATTGCATTGATATTTTTAAATAATTTTTGGAAGTAATCATATCTTTGAAATTTCAAAGTCCTTTAAAAAGAATCCTGACGTCAGAGAGAAAAAATCAAAATGCCACTTTAAATAAAAAAGTAGGTTTCAAACCCATTTATTTATTATTTATTTTATGGTAGGAGAACTTCTCAAGCAATATAGAAGCAATTTTTTCGATTTAAGTTGTTGAAAAGTAATGAATATCTAGATCCCGGGACTAATCCCGGGATCCCGGGATCCCGGGATTGTGATAACGACATCCCGAAAATCCCGGGATCTTAAAAAGCGGAAAAATTAACATCCCTAATATACATACATATGATTAGCTACCTAACTCATATTAAAATAAAAGATGTCAAATTAATCGTTCGCTACACCCTCCCGAAGACGGACCTCTAATAGCTCTCGTGCTTATATAAATTTACTTACTCATTGTAAAAATAAATAAATATTGAATAATTAAAGACATTAAAAACGAAAACTCTACTTTTTTATTTCAACGGAAATAATAATTATTTTATTTATTCGCCAAAGCGTGAATAATTATTATTGAGTTTTAATTTTCCTCTTAGAATAATGATAATATGAAAACTTAAAAATCCATGTGATGCAAATAATTGAAATTTTTTAAAAGGGATACTCCGCAAGGGGCATGGTCATTGGCGTTCAACACGATAGATATGTACTAGACGAATTGGAAGGTGAACCTGCCAAAATTGCAGCATATGCAGATGTTATCTAGCGCTGACCGACAAAAAGATGTAAGCGACATTGCAACTAGATGCTAAAGAAACATTAAGCGGGAAGTAACTGTCCACAGTCAGCTCACTTACGAGCCAAGCACTACGAGAGATACGTCTTTGGACACTGATGTGGGACTTGTATCAACGCTGCAAAACAGATCTGGTACTCTTCACCAGAAAATACAAGATTGCGTAGTGGGTTAAGTATAAGATGGATGGTGTGACCGTCCAATTACTTTGGAATAATACACGATAACAAGCTATCGCTGCGCCTCAACCGTTTGTGGCTCAACATGGAGGAGAGGGCTAAGGAGACCTAAGTCGCGTTTAATGTTTGCAAAAATATCGGGTCTGGACCTGGTGGTTATTGCCTTTTCTTTCTCATTGGATCTACACGGGTATTAGTTCGGTGGACAGCAATGGAAAAAAAAAATTTAAGAGTTGAAAGTGTATATATGTATACGGTGACCACCCGTCCTTTCTTTTAGAGGGCAGTCCTTTATTGCAACCCCCTGTCCTTTACAATTTTATTCAAAATAAAAGACGCGTTTTGTCCTGTATTTGAACTCTGGGTTTTAAAGATGTCAACTTTTAAACAGAAAATATGAAAAAAAAATAAAAATGTCCTTTATAAAATATAACGAAAACCTTCGATAGTTTGTTTCGCACCCCACTTAAGGGTTTATATTTAATCGGTAATCTCTGTACAAGCTATAAATGATTGCTATTATAACGGGCCATTTTCTGCTGCCATCCCACGACTTTAAACTGGCTCTGACCAGTGATAAAATGTAGGAGGTGCACGATGAAAGAGGACAATGTTCAGACTGCGGATTTTATGCGGCACTCGGGATGGCCATACTTTGCGATAATGGAAAACGACAAATTAAACAAAAAAAAAAGAAAAAACGGTCCACAAAACATTTTAGAGTAGTATAGTCAAAAATATTTTTTCAAAAATTTTGTTTTCATAAAAAGTTTAATAACGCGATAAACTTTCATCCGATTTGTGAAAATAAACACTAGTTTTTTCGTTATTAAATTTAGTTTTACAATCAATTTACGACTAATAAGGTTTTCTTATAAAATAAAGCATACAAACGTCACCAAAAAATAAAAAAGGCGAAAAAAGGAGAAAAATATGTTTGCTGGGCAAATACACACAGATCTCTTAAGGTTTCTTTATTCATATATATATATATATATCGTTCGAAAGACCCAAGCTTTTCTTTTTAAACTAAACTGAAACTTGTTACATAATCACCTAAGCTACGGGCTTGTAAGTGCGCAAATCTACGAAACCCCGATTTTTAACGGTAAATCAAGATTTTGTTTCGGTGTTGGACAAATTTCATATTTCGATTATGGTTTTACTCGAAAAGACGTACCAGAAAATATACATAACTTCCCAGCGAGCGATCATTTAAAAATCATAAAATAATTATGATTTTGATCCAAAAAATAAAACTCAACAAATATAAATCTGTGAAAATTACAACAAAATTTTAAGCTTTACGTGAGCTGGACCGATTTGAAAATACCTCCAATAATGGAGTTTCTTATGAATAAAAATAGTTTTAGTATGTACTTTCCGAAAAAGATCACCTCAGGTGATAAAACAGATTCCGCTTTAAAAATTTTCATACAAATATTAAAAAAAAAATGTTTCAACCAAATCATAATAATGAAATTTTAGTTTTAGTTTGTACTTTCCGAAAAAGATCACCTCAGGTGATAAAACAGATTCCGCTTTAAAAATTTTCATAAAAATATTAAAAAAAAAATGTTTCAACCAAATCATAATAATGAAATTTTAGATGCTGCTTTTGACCTTTTTTCAAAGGTAGGTTTAAACTTTAATAACTCAGCCAAAACTTTACCCTTTTAGACTTATGAGTACTGTGACCATTCGTTCGTCGGATGTTCTTTAATTTCCGTCCATTTTTAACGTGTGTTCGTTAGCCAAAGATTTATAATTAATTTTCCATTTTTAAACGTAATTATGGGAATTTTTTTATAAAAATGTATGTTTTTCGTAAAAAAATACGTAATTTACTATATTAACAAATAAGAACTTGGTATGTGAAGCCACTACTTGGAACAAAGCTACAGACTGGGTGGTTAGTGCACCCAAATGGTAGGAGAAGTACCATGCGAGGGAGATGGCGAGCCTGTTCCAGTTGCGCTGGCGGGCGTAAACACGAATGCGGAGGATGCCCCCGTAGGTATGGAGGTCGAATCCGTCATGTCGGACAGTGACATCATTGCTGGCCCTCCTTCAACTGCGGGACCGGTCATCTCTGTTGGCCCGCTGTTCGACAGGGAGGAGGAGGAATTGCTCCTTGCGTCCGTTGGGGATGGGGCCTGCGAAGGGGTGCTGGAGAGGATTTCGGAGGATGAATATTCTTCAGATCAATCTTCAGCACTCTAAGGCGGCGTCAGCCAACCTCTTAATCCGCCTTGAGCAAGGTGAAGTTGATGTAGCCCAGATCCAGGAGCCGTGGCTGAGCAGCTGCAATAAGGTTTCTGGTATCGGGACGGGGGCTACAGACTGGTGGTGCAGCGGGACGCAGGTAGACCTCGATCCTGCATGCTCATCAGGAAGGGACTTAATGCTTTTATTCTGCCTCTTTTCAGCGATGGTGACATTGTGACGGTGAGCCTGTAGGGTGCAACCGGAGAACTCTGGTTGATCTCCGCTTATATGGCGCACGAGGACGGGGTGGGGCCACCTCCGCGCTTAATAAGGAATGCGGTGGCAGAAGCTAGACGCAGGAGGGTCCGCGTTGTTATTGGGTCTGACGCGAATTCCCACCATACGATTTGGGGCAGCTCAGACATGAACACTAGAGGTGAGTCACTTTTTAACTTTAGTCTAAATGAAAATTTATGTATATGTAATAGGGGAAGCGACCCCACTCTTTTAACGGCAAGTAGAGAAGAGGTTTTAGATATCACGCTGGCATCTTCTGATATAATGTCCCGTATATCTGGCTGGAGAGTCCTTAGTGACCACTCCTTCTCCGATCATCGGTACATACAATTTGCTTTGGACGAAGCGCGTCCTAAGCACGAACCTAACAGGAATCTGAGGAGAACAAACTCATACTGCAGAAGTCTGCAGGAAATGCTTCCGGTTGCGCCCGTGAGCGGCGGGACCTTGACTGAAAGCGAAATTGACGATTTAATTGGTGTGTTCACCACCTCATGTAAAAGGGCCATTGATATGTCTTGTCCCCAGAGTTACCACAAAGGTAAGAGCAAACCGCTCTGGTGGTCGGAGGAGCTCTCCGATTTCAGGGCCTCGAGCAGAGGCCTTTTCAACAGGGCCAGGAAGAGTAAATTAGCCTCCGACTGGGCACTGTATAAGATTGGGTTTGGGATATATAAGTCCGAGATTAGGAAAGCGAAGAGGACGTCGTGGAGTGTTCAAGGTTTAGGCGAGTTCTCTCTGAGAATCCCGCTCCCCTGGGATACATCAAGGATGAGGGTGGCGGATGGGCAATGGCAGCGAGGAGTCTCTTCGGATGCTCCTTGATGCTCATTTCCCCTGCAACCCGGATCCGGGAGGGATGCGGTTGGGGACGTCGATCTCCGAGACGAATGTCTCGGAAATCCTAACCGTGGATCGCCTTCTGTGGGCCATTAGCTCGTTCAAGCCCTTTAAGGCCCCGGGCCCCGATGGCATAATACCGGCGCAACTGCAGAAGTCTGCAGAAGTGTCGTGCCACTGGTTGATGCCCATTTTCTTGTTTGGCTAAGGGTCATGTTCCGGTTCCTTGGACGGAGGTCAGAGTGGTATTCACTCCCAAGGCAGGTAAAGCCTCTTATGCATCACCCAGGGATTTCAGGCCGATAAGTCTCTCCTCGTTTCTTTTGAAAACGCTGGAGAGGCTAATCGATCTGCATTTAAGGAGCGGGATCCTCAGGGAGCGCCTTCCCTTTGATCAGCATGCTTATTGCAAGGGCAAGTCTGTCGAAACGTCCTTACACACGGTCATTGAAAATATTGAGCAATCCTTCTCGCTGAAGTAATTTGCGGTCGGTGCCTTCCTTGATATCGAGGGGCTTTTAACAATGTTTTGCCTGAGGCTGTAGTTAACTCCCTAAATAAACTAGGGGTCGGAGCCGACTTTGTCAGGTTTATTTACCGCTTGCTCTGCAATAGAACTGTCGCGGCAGAGTGGGGCAGCACATATCCGGAGGAGTGTGAGTAGAGGTACCCCGCAAAGGGGAGTTCTCTCGCCGTTGCTTTGGGTCGTTGTAATCAATGCCTGCTGGTGTTTCTGGAAAGAAGTGGCTGTCGGGTGGTTGCCTATTCCGATGATGTAGTATTGATAACAAAAGGAAAGTTTCGGGAAACACTGTTTGAGCTTATGCAGGGTTACTTGAGCTTGGTTGAGAACTGGGCTTTTAGCTGCGGGCTTGGTGTAAATCCCAGCAAAACGGAGCTTGTTCTCTTCTTCTGTTTCCGCTGCGCGTGCCGCAGTAAGGCTAAGAGGGGTGGGCTTAAAGTTCACCTCAAGCTATGGGCACTCCAGAATTCTAAGAGACTTCGGGTTCCTACCAACTCGGACAGACCACTGCACGCCGGTTCTGGGTCAGAATGGATCGTTTACCACTCACATCCCGGCGAGGGGAGACTGGGAGGGGCGCAGTATCCGGAATCGAGGACCTGTAAACTTATTTACAGATGGATCGAAGATGGGTGGGAAGGTTGGCGGAGGTGTTTTCTGCGAAGAGCTCTCCATCAACCTGAAACTTAGGTTACCTGATCACTGTAGTCTTTTCCAGGCTGAGGTGGCCGCGATAAAAGAGGCTTCGGATGGTTTGCTTTCTAGTGTAACATCTGTCAAGGGGGTCCTCGAGGAATTACTTTCGGATAGGAAGGGTCTGGGGGCTCCCCTGACCTCGTGTGGTCTGCTTCTGGACAGATGGGCGTTTAGTCAGCTCAGCGAGCGCTGGGCGGCGACCTTTAAGTGCAAGGTGGCAAAGTCTTTCTGGCCACGGGTGGACCAGGGACGGTCTGGGGAGCTCTTGAGACTAAGCAAGCTGCATCTCTCACTATTGGTGGGAGTGCTTACTGGTCACTGTGTGATTGGTAACCATGCTGTAAGGCTGAATGTTGCGGATAACCCTTACTGCACCAGCTGCATGGAGGATGATGAGCTGGAATCATCTCAACATATGCTGCTCTGGTGCCCCGCCTTTGCAAGCCTAAGGTTCAAGCAAAGCACGGAGCGTTTCTCCAGCAAAAAGCCATAGGTGTCGTCTTTCTCCCATTGCTTCCTCCCTCTTTCTCCTACCCTCCCTGCATCCCTTTTTTCCCCCTCCCCCTCTGAGGGCATCACAACGGACAGCTTATTCGAGTCCAAGTGTGCCTCCACATGCGGAGGCAGCCCGCTTACCTAACCTAACCTAACCATGTGAGGTAATAATCGGGCCTCGTACACGAAGTTTATAGTAGAAGACATTGTGGATGAAGTCATCATCGGCGGAGACTCCCTACTTGGCCAAGGCATGAAAATTGACCTCCAGGTAATGATCCTGACATATATCGACAGGAAAGTGCCACTTAGGGTTGGTTACGAGAACCAGTACTGCAGCAGACGGTTGGTCTTAGAGGAAGTTCCGAAGATTCCACCAGTAACTCTACTCTGTACTCTGTAGTAACTCTTAGTAAACTCTGTTAACTTGCCGCCCTCAATTTTCGAACCGAGTCATCGTTGCCGAAAGCTTTCGCTGAAAAATCGTCACTTTACCCTAAAAAAAATTTGTAATTTCGGCCAAAAAATCGCCAAATTTTTGTTTATTGTATTTTTTTAACAAAATAAAAAATACAAAGGAATTACAGACAATGAGTCGTATGTATAAAAATTAAGCAATTGCGTTTTCTTAAAATTGCATACCTTTAACTTAAGTTAGGTTTTATGCATATGGTCCGAAAAATATGACCACACATTACAAAACCAAATAGAAGCCACATTGCATATGGGTTAACGACAATTTAAAATTACAATTTAAGACACAACTGCTTTGATCCAGTTTTATAGTAGGGGTCTTCACACGGAGCTTGGTGCTCAGTGCCCGGTAATTTTTCCCAATGTATCTTGTTTGTGTAAAATTATTTTATTATCGTTGTACCGGTTACCGAATTATCGTGAAGGAAGCTTGATAATTTTTTTGGTAGTTGGTAAACTCCTATCAGCTGTTCGATGTTTATTCAATTTTAAATCCGGCCGCTGCCGCAAGGCATACCGCATATGAGTAATTAAAATTCGTTAAATTTTCTGTTACAATTATTTTTTTTAGGAAAAAGGCTACGAATCCGCTGTTGATAAACATTGTTTACCAGACCAACAAAAGAAAACTGAAAAGGACGCTCATAGTTGATAAAATTAACGAGTGTCAACCAGCACCTAAAAGCACAGTTGTGAAACAAAACTAAATAAATGGTTGTATTTTGGATTATGTTTTCCTGTAACAAATTTTTTACATACATACATATATACATATGTAATTTAGTGGAAAAAACTATAATAAAAAATCGTCATTAGGGGGGAAAAATCGTAAAAACGTCATTGAGCTAAAAAACGTCAAAGTGACGGGGAAATCGTCAATTCGGAAACACTGATCCGAGTGATAAACTTCTAGAGCTTTTACAATCCCCACGCTGATTCGTTGTTGCAGCTTCTCTGTATTTAACATTCTCTGCTTCAAGTAGTCAAGGATAATCGTAACAGCAGAGAATGTTAATAATTATTATTAATAATTTAATTAATTAGAGAATGTTTATAAAAACGCAAGTTTAGCTGTAAAATAACACAATATAAATATTGCAAACTTACTTATTTTACTCAACTTACCAAGTTGAGCAAGAAGAAATGGTGAAACGAAGCGGTATCTAATTGTTAAATTTATTCATACACATTTATCTGTTTTGTAAGTAATTCAATCACACTTTTTAGGCACAATAAAAAGTATTCGCAAATTTATACATTACAGTTAGAAAATGAAAATTTTGTGTGGGTGACCCGCGAACAACGTATTTTTCCCAAAGTCAGAGAACATTTAAGATTTGTTGAATGTTCTCTGGTATTTTTCCCAAAGTGCTGCCAACTTTGCCACTCAATTGGGGGCGTGTTGTCCATCGGAAACAGGATGTTTCAGAAGAAAATTGTTCAGCGGTTCATTTTTACGTGATTGTAGATTCAAATCTATTATGTGTCAAAACTATCTGCCCGAGAACATTTGCGCCATCTGTAGGGACTTTATCCCATCTAACTACCAGTTTTGTTTTGCTTTCGCGTAGACGTCGCCATTGTCGTGCAATGTCAGCTATTCAGCATATGGCTGAATTGTTGTTTTCGACGCCATTTTTGTTTTTTGACGGCGAAAAAGAAACAAGCAACGAAATTCAACGGGCAACCATAGTGAAACGCATCATCGAGATTGCGTTAATTTTTCCTTGTTTTTACTCACAAATTAACCTTGCAATTTTAACTAAAAATATAGCCTGGTGAATTCCAATTAGTCTACTGGGCTTGTGTGTGCTTTAGCACATCAATTGTGCATAAAATAAATATCTCGTCGTGGAGCATTACGTGTGTATTGCAATTTTCGGTGGAGTAAAAAAATAACTACGAAACGGCGGCAAAATAAGTTTCCAATTTAGAATCGATAACATCGTTGAAATGTCGAAAGCCAAGAAATTATCATTGCCAAGCAATGATTCAACAGAATTTTACAATTACAAGCCTAAGGATTTAATTTGGTAAGTATAAGATTATAGTTTGGAAAAGGAAACAAAAACTAGTGAAAATCCCATGCAATGCTTAATATTTTTGGGTAATTGAAAGGGAGTAGTATAAAATGGCGCACATAACCTAAAAACGTAATTGAATACTCTAAAATAATTGAGAATGAAAGGCCGTGGATAGCAGCGCATGTGAGAAAAACCATCAGCCTACTTTTTCACAAGTCTGTAAGCATTTTGTCGAAATTAATAACTTTACAGTAGGCTACTGTACTATAAACTATTTTATCTGGACACTTTAGTGGCTATTCCTACAGCTTCATTGGCATCAAATGCACAACGCTTCTTACCTTTGATCGCGCATCGCCGCTCGCCATTGGTGCTACTTGCGCGCACAGCATAACTTATATTCCCCCCTTGCCTCCATGCCACCACTTACCAGCAAAAGCATGTACAAAAGTGGTAAAGTGCAATAAATTTTCCCGCGCATTTTTTCTCAAAAATAAAACCGCTGAGGTTTTTCATAATATTTATTATTATATTATATATAAGTAATCTATTAAAAATAATACTTATCGATTTTTTTTTTTATTTCAGGGCAAAAATGAAAGGGTTTACACCTTGGCCTGCAATGGTAAGTCAAACCTATTTATTGATTATTGGTTTTCAATAAGAAAAATAGCTCAAGAACAAAAGAAAATGTTTTTTGCAGAATCTTTTGTTTTATTTGACTGTAGGTACTTTGAGCTTCCGAGGTATCGGCTTTAAATATGCAGTTTTTGCTTTAAATATTCAGTTTGCCTTGTAATGATACGGTTCGGTTATGTGTACTATGATTTCGGGTTGTCGTGTCCAAACGTGTGACCCGAATCAAAAAATTCTTACATACACGTTTAGTCAAAGGGTTTAACTTTAATTTAAAACACTAATTTATTTATAACGTCTGTTTGAAATATGATTTTTTTTTTGGTAAATTTCGAGGGGAGTTCTGCCCGAAGATACTGCGGATGGCGTAGCCGGAGTGCACAAGAAATGTATACCTTTGACAAAAGAAGAGGGGCTTCCCTCATATCGGCAACACAATGAAAATTCTACTTAGTAAGGGTTATAATCGCTAAGTGTGGCAGGAAACCAGAAAGAAGTAGTGCTCAAAAATGCTGTGGTTAGCGTTGCCGGAGTTGGACTAAGGAGTATTTTCTAAACTCGACCTAAGGCCGCCAATGCGGAAAGGTGTTCTGCAAAAAATTCTGTGGATAGCATAACCCGAGATTAAATTGTTATCTCAAAATGCTAATTTTACCCCATTTTCAAATGGAGCTGTACGGTGGTCTGTAGAAGGTTCAACAAGGGGAAATATGACTTCTCTTCAAGTTTGCACTATGCTCTTTCTAATAGATGGGGTGCCACACCCCCTCCGTTCCACACCACAAAATCATTGTACAAGTAACCGATCATTTCCCGAACTTATATTTATATTTTTATGTATGTATATTAGGGTGGTCCAAAAACAGTAATAAAGTCGGAATTAATGCTCTCACCCCCTAGACTTGTTCTATATCGAAAAAAGTATACCCCTATTTTTTATTTTGAAATCAAAAAATATTTAGAGGTCGCTCAAAGCGCTCAAAGTTTTCCATGTATTTTTATTTGGGGAAAAAACATCTTTTCGTAGAAATGGTATAGAATTGAAAATCGATATTTTTCGATCCCCGATACCCGATTTGTTTATTCAACCATTTTTTGATACTAACGATTTTTTATTGGTCCCCCCATTGAAGTTTTCGAGGTTTTTGTGGGTTTTTGGCGGACCTATAAATTATAGTTGCGATGAAAAAATGTTTAAATAAACAATTGATTATTATTATTGGGAATCTGCCGCAGAGAAACAGTTCTCCGATAGAAAAATATTGATTTTTAAGAATTCTATACCATTTCTACGAAAAGATCATAAAATTCCGACTTTACTTTTTCCTGTGTATTTTTGTACCACCCTAATGTACATACTCAGTAGAACTTGGCAGCATCGTACGATTGCTCGGTGAGTACTCCCTTGGAAGTATACGAATACTCCCCATTGCTCCCTATGCTTCTGTGTATAAGCATGTCATTTTGTATTCTCCCTTTAACATTGTATATCCTAGGAGAGGGAGTAATCTATTTTACCTCCTAAACGAGCAATCGGGGAGCACACACACACAGAAATATCAACGCACAAACTTACTAAGGGAGCAATACGGCAGTACTGCCCATGTAACCTCCCAAAAAGACAACAATGGACTGCACATAGAAAACATCGCACATTTCTGCCGAACGAGCAATAAGGGAATGCTCCCATAGGAGGCATCCCGCAAACCTCCCGTACGTGTAATAAAAGAGCAATGAAAATCTCCATACGAGCATTTTACATTAGCTAAACAGATTTTGCTATTTATTTAATTTTTTAATTTAGCTTTTTAATCGGGTGCATGTGTACAATTTTATGAGATCCTAAAATTTAGAAGCACGAGATCAGATGAAACATAAATGAAGAATTATCATTTATGCTTAATATTAGAATTATATTGCAGAGAAATCTTATGAAAGTAAAACATAATACATAATACACAGGGACGGTAATCAATGTGAGTAAAATAATTTAAATAAGCACTTAATCATTATTTTATGATATTTATTTTTTTCGCTTAAAAATAATTATTATGGAGTTTTATTTTTTCGCTCTAGGAAAATAATTATTTGTCGATTTTTATTTTTTGGATCAGAGATAATAATTATTGAGTTTTATTTTTCCACTTAAAAAATATGATTATTATAAAATTGAAAAGGTCATGCAGACGCGGCCTACTGAAATTTTTACCTGAAAATTTTGGGGCTTATTCCTTTTATTAGGATGTCGCTACCTCTTAAAAGAATACAGCGGAAATCACGCTGGTATAGCTTTTGAGTTTTTTGAATAATCATTATTCTTAAGTGAAAAAATAAAACTCAGTAACAATTTTTATCTCTGAGCGAAAAAATAAAAATCAAAATAATCATTATTTTTGATCAAAAAAATTAAAAAATGCGAGTAGTAATAATTTCCTTTGAAAAAATAAAACTCAAAAATTAATTATTACCTTTGGTTAAACTCGAAAAATAAAAATTGTAAATTGCGCACACACACAACGTCAGATGTGACTCTTTAAAAAAAGTTTAGTATGCATTTTTAGCCCATTCAATTTTAGTACAATAAAGTGCACGTCTGAGGAAGCTAGGACTTGCCATTGATTTTTGGTAAAAACCAACGTTTACAAAATTTAAATTGATCATCACCTCATCGTTTAAAAAATTGCAATATTTGAAAGAAAATTTGCAGAATTTTCTTCTATTTTGCACAAGATTTGAAACTCTGATTTTTGGGGTTTTTGTGGTAGGATCAACCTAATTTTTATAAAAAAATAGGGAAAAATAAAATATTTAAAAAAAGTTGTCTGTATTGCAAAAACTCGCTGTACCTAAACTTTATTGACACTGTACGTGTATACTGTTTTACTATACACAAATCCAATTCTTTATAGATTGTTGAACCGTCAATTGATCTATTGAATCAGCCACGAAAAGCTAATACGAAAAGCGTATTTTTCTTCGGAACTCGAAACTTGTAAGTATCATTGTTTTTATTTACCCATTTCGAGCTGTTTTCAGGGAGGCAAATATGTCACTTTCGACTGTTAACAGTCTGGTTTCAATACAAAAATTAAAAATTAATTGTTGAATGTGAGTTAATTCCTCACTGCAAAATAAACTCGTAGTATTTTATGCACTTATAAGGATTGCCGTGTCTTAACATAACTAATTAAATTTGTTTGTATAATTTTTTGTTAACCTTCTGAAAGCGCCTGGATAGAAACCAATAATATAAAACCATTCGAAGGTCCGTGGAAAGCTGAATTAGCAAAGGTCAATAAACCAAATTCGTTCCGACACGCGATGTCTGACATCAATGCTTACATAGAGGATCCCACAGAAGTCGATGCAGAGGTCAGCAAAAACACGATCAGTAATCATACCACGGAAGCAGACTTTGATAAGATACGCGATGGTCTCACCGATGATGATACAACTAATGACATACGTGGCGTGGATGATGCCGACAACGGTGTAGAGACTATAACCGGTGATGTTGCCGTCGATTTAGATGAAGTTCCACCCCCATATAAGACACCTGTAAAGCGCACGCCAAAAGCTAAATCAAGTGCTGTGGTTGCGGTGAAAGCAAAATCATCTGCTAGTGGAACAGCCACTAAGTCATCTACAAAACGCCGACGTTCCTCACAGACGGCAAATACTAGCGCCAAGCGTAAACGCAATTCTTCTGTTGGCGCTTTAGAGGATCTAAACGATTACATAAATCGGAAGTCCACAACAACACCACCGTCACGTCGCAAAATAAATACCGATGTTTTGGCCCATATTGGCAGCACATCACGGCGCAATGTCAACTCGATTGCTTTACTGGATCGGCCGGTGGTGTCACGCCCCGAAGCGCAAGCAATTGATATGAACGCACGTTCTCAAACATTAGCCGAACGAGACATAACACCATCCCAGTTGACATTCGGCTTCCTTGGTTTGGGTATTATGGGTTCAACTATAGTTAAGGATCTGCTGTGCACCGGTCATAAAGTGGTCGTATGGAATCGCACAATGTCAAAAGTAAGTAAAAAACATTTAAATAAGAATACGTTTTCAATTATAAACATTAAGCTTACAAAACTTTGATTTTTTGTTTATAAAACGCTTGAAAGTAAGCGTAATATAATCGAAAAGGAACATTGGTTATAAGCGTAGAAATATAAACTTGTAATAAATGTTCAAAAGAAAGCTTTTTATAAGCGTAAAAGTGTAAACTTATAATAAAGGTTATAAAAAAGTTTTTTATAAGCGTATGAATATAAACTTACAAAACATTTTCAAAAGAAAGCTTTTTATAAACATTTTTATAACCCTTTATTTAAAGATATTTCATTAAAAACTCATACATAGATTGCTTAACATCTAGAAACTAAACGAAATGCGAATTTTCGGCGGACTCATCTACAGTCGCGAAAATATAAATAGGGAATAGACATTTTAGCATACAAATTCACAATAACACATACAAATTAAGCACAAAAAAGATAATTATTACATCTTGTTGCGTGCTTTCAATTACTTGCGGTTATTGGCAAATTGGAAAAGCGACATCGATGCAGCTATATATTCCGCTTCATCGCAGCCATTCTCATTGATGAACTTTTCTGAAAAAAATTTAATACATTTTTAATTGAATGTTAAACTAAGAAAGGATAAGGCGAACTCATGATTTGAAGACTCGAATGCTCCACCGATTAGCGCAGCGGGTCCTGGATTGGACTTTTTTTACCACATCGGTTTTATTTATTTTTTTCTTTTAATAATATATTTTAAAAAACGTAAACACGTGACTTACGATTGAAAAAATTTTATATTTACTACTTCATGTCGTTGGCATTTACATTTCATTTATAAGTTTAAGTTATTTATAAACATTCGCTCTCAAAACTTATTAAAGGTTTATTTGAAAAAACTTTTAATAAGCTTAATATTAAAAATGCTTATTTAACGCTTATTATAGCAAACTTAATGTAAGTTATTTTTAAAAACGTTTACTGTAATGCTTGTTGGGAAGATTTTTTGTCATTTTTCTATTGTTATTTTTTTTTCAGTGTACTCCGTTCGCCGACGCGGGCGCCGATGTTAAAGGTACACCCATGGATGTAGTTGAAGTTTCAGACGTGATATTCTGTTGCGTCTCGGATCCAAAGGCATCAAAAGATGTAAGATTTTGGATTAAGTGGACGACTTATAACTTAAATTTACATATCTTTGCCTTAACCAAGAAATGTCCTAATACGTATTTATGTTTGTTTACAGAATGATCTAAAAAGCTTATAGATACTTAAGTTATTTAATTACGAAATTCATTAAAACTAAATTTTTAATGAAAACATTACAATTTTCAAGCTTTGGTAGTTTTTAAATTATATTCAGGTTTTAGTAATATTTCACTGACTTTTGTTCAAAGCTGAATGTGGAAAGAAAATCAGTTAGGGCTTTTCCAAATTAAGGTAAAATTTTTAGGTTTTTAGGATAAATAATTTTTCTAAGTATAATTATTTTCTGATTTGTATTATAATATTTAAATCTGTTTTATTACAGCTTGTATTTGGTAATTGTGGTGTATTGGGTGTGAAGGATATGAATGGAAAGGCATATGTCGAGATGTCCACAATAGATCCTGAAACTTCACAGGACATAGCTGAAGGCATACAATCTGCAGGCGGACGCTATTTAGAAGTACAGGTATGACAAATATGCAATTTATTTATTCGCATATGATTATTAAGCTTATATGGTTTATAAATTTAAAGAAAAAATTTATAATCATTTCTTGTTTGTTGATAGATTCACGGTACACGACAGGAAGCCGAAGACGGCATGCTTATCATTCTTGCCGGTGGTGACCGTTCAGTTTTTGAAGATTGCCATTCGTGTTTCAAAACAATTGCTAAAAATACATTCTTCTTGGGCGGTAAGTTTCATATACTCGCTATCGTATTTATCATTTAATCAAATCTTTTGATTACGGAAATGCCGTTTCTATCAGGGCTGCAAACCACTCCAAAAAATGGTGCACTTCAGTACAATGGTTCGAACCACTTAGAAAAGGCTTGTACCAGTTCAAGAGCCGCTTGTTTTGTTGTAACAGCATACAAATTCCCCAAAGAGATTTTGGGGAGTGTTGCTGGAGTGACAGTCCTTGGCCAGATATAAATCTGGGTCGTTCCGGTTACGTAGACCCGACTGTCGTGGGAACGTCAAGAACAGGTTCATGAGTATTGCTTAACTGCGCTTCGGTTCGGTTCAAATGGTTAAATTTTTTTTTTAATGCTGAAGGATACTAATATTACAAAAATATTGCAAATCTATGTACTGTTACTCACAAAATTGTGCGTGCGGCTATTTTTTGTTAATATTCGCAATGTTTTACATGCTAAAATCTTTTTGTGATTTTTATAATAAAACGTGGCTTATATTTAAGCAAACCCCATTTAAATCCAAGAATGAAACAGTGTACGAAAATTAAGAAAATCTGCAAAGTCTCACCACAATCGCGAACTTTTTAATAGGAATTTCTAAAACGAATTCAGGTATACAGTTTTATAGCCCGTAAAATTTTAATATAATAATGAGCGAATTTCAATTTTTTTTATCAATCAAGACACTCAGAAGTTTGAATTGGCACTTAATGTTGAAACCCTCATTTTTGGTAGGTTGGCCTGAACTTCAAATGTATAAGAATACTTATGGTAAAATATTAGGTGTTAGATATTGGACTATTTTTCTTTTGTTGGTTTAATGTTCATTATTTTATTTTTTTTTAAGCATAGCTCGTTATATAACAGCATCCATGTACAGTGACGAGCAAAACTGTAACATGTTATAACACTTTTTATTTCAGCCACCGCTATCTATCCAAGTTCTAACGAATTTCATACTTATGTTGTATATTCTTATTGGTACACCTATACTCCCTCTCTCTTAACGATTTGAAGTCAATCCAACAACAATAATACAACCAGCAGACAAAACTGTAAATTAAGGCAAATGTTACAGTTTTGCACTCACTCTCAGTTTTGCATTTTACAGTTATCTTTTTCTTAGTTGGAATTCAGATGACTTTTCTGTATTGTAATTTATTGACGAAGTGATCACTAGTAAATAATACAAGAATCAAAAACCATAAATGTAAATAATAGATTTACTGCGGAAAGGCGGGACCGCAGGAAAAGTGGCAAAAAATTGTGGAGTTTGCTACTTGAAAATGTTAAGACTGAGAAAAAATATAGCCTAAAGCATTCTCAAGGATAAAGGAAGGCTGTCAAAAAATATTACGGTCCGATAACTTGTGAACTTGTGCAGCAAGTCGCGATGCAGCCACTGTTTCAGAAGCGCTTAAGGTATTAAACTTTAATGCAAATCAGTAGACAGCGAGGCGAAGAGTTGCCAAATTGAGCACAAAGGATCATAAAAGAAGAAAAAGGCAAATTTGATCAAAATACATGTGTGAGTGTGGCGGCATTTTGCTGCATCGCACGAAAACCGGACCGTTGCCTATTGGGATATGTTAGATCTTTCAGAATGTAATAAAAGAACACATTTTTAAGGTTCAATTGAATGTTATTTGGTCTGACAAGACTAAATTAATCGCTTTCAATCAGATGGCCGGGAATGGTATTGGATCAAAGACCCAAATTAAGCCCATGCGTATTATGTAAGGTAAAATGTGAATATCAGTGCTCGATCAGTAATAGCTTGCATAGGTTGCATTTCAAAAATGTCCTTGGTCTGTTAGTCCGCATTACGCGTAAGGAACAGTATCTGTTCATATTTCAACAAAATTTGCAAGATGTAGTCGAAAAAATGAGAGTTTCTGCTACAAAATCACACAAAACACACTGCACATGTTCGCAAAGGCTGCATACAAAAGCAAAAATTTGCTAATTTGAAATGACCTCCACAATCCGCGGACATAAATCTCATCGAGAATTTGCGAAAACAACTAAAAGTAAAGCTTACTAAGTATCCAAGTTCGTCCAATGGAGTACATGAGCTATGAAAGCAAACTAAGGATATATGGGAGGATATACGTCCAGAATTTTTACAGAGATGCAAATAAGGTATGCCAAATCTCATCCAGGGACTAAAAAAAGCAAAAGGATACTGAACACTGTGTTAACAGCTCTTTTTTTCGTAAAAATTGTCAAAAAGTTATTAAAAATATATAAGTGCAAAACTGTTACATATGCCTTAATTTACATTTTAAGTTTAAATCCCGAATAATAAGCATTCAACATGCTTATATACCCGACCACGGAGTACATACCATCTGTCACCTTCTAGAAAATAAGATCAAAGCAAATCTACAAAATAACAAACACTGTGTTGTCATCTCCGAGGACTTAGAAAAAGCATTCGATAGGGTCATACCCTCGCAAATAATTCAAGAGCTTCATGCGTGGGGTGCCCCAAAAATGTTGCTAAATTTTGTGCTCTCCTTTCTCTCACATAGAAGGATTACAGTTAAAGTTGAAGGTTTTCTGTCGCATACTCACACGATTGACAATGGAATACCTCAAGGTTCCCCTTTATCGGTCCTGTTATTTAATATTTACACAAACACACTCTCCAAATTGTTAGTAAACCAATCCGGTATAGATTATACGGGTATTTTCGCGGATAATATCTTTGCCCTGGCCTCTGGAACAGCAGAGGAAGTAAGCAGAAGCTTAAATATCCTCGACGCAAAAATACACCAATGGGCAACAAATACAGGCACAGTTATACCTGGACAAAATAGAAGCTCTTCACATCTGCAAGAAGCGAAATTGCGATTTTACTAGAACCACGATTCGGAGTGTAGATATAAACTTTAAAACAACGATGAGAATACTAGGAGTGACATTCACCAGAAACTTACGATGGAATGAACACACGAAAAAAATTACAAGTAATTTGGACAAGGTTAATAATTTGCTCAAAGTCATTTGCACAAGGAAAAAAGGTCGGCATATTGAAACTGCACTCTCAATATGTCGTTCGCTCACAGAAGGAGTTTTGCGGCACTGCATAACGCTCTATGGATGGACCTCAAAAATGAATATTAAAAAAATAGATGTAGCCTTAAATAAATGTTACAGAACGGCATCCGGACTTCTAACACCAACACCGAAGGATGCTCTCGTCGTTGAAGCTCAATACAAAGATTTTGAGTCTTTGCTGCTAAACAGTTCGGTAAATTTAGCAGCTAAATCTATAACAACACCTTCACACGCACTACACGACACTTTCTGGTATCATATAAATGCTTACAAGAGAATCATCAAAAGTAAGACGTACGCTTCAAGCATTCAACACATTCTGATACATCTGACCAATATTAACTCTCCAATACCAAACAAACCAACAAACAACATTCCAACAAACACTAACATAACGATAGATACTACGATTAGTTCACATGATAAAAACAATACGTGTCCTGATTTCTTCAAAAAAAATTTTTTAGAGTATAAAAGCAAAATACCAGTTGAGACCACCTACTTTACGGATGGGTCTTTCCTAAATGGTACAGCAGCTTATGCGGTCATAGAACAACAAGCCAACGGATACTCCTATATGAAAGTGCGGCAATCTCTTCTAACACCTCACGCCGGCATTTTCAATGCAGAATTGGCAGCTATACAATTTGCGGTTCGTCATGCATCGAGCAAAAAGAAACATGCACTTATTTGCTCGGATAGCCTTAGCGTGGTGAAATCACTACAACACGACGGTGAATCACGAAGATTCCTTCTTGACGGAGTCACACTCAATTCGCGCATAACGATCCTATGGATCCCAGCACACGTCGGTATAGTTGGCAATGAATTAGCGGACGAAGCAGCCAAGGAAGCTATAAAAATGCCTCTTTTAATGGAAGTTCCATGTTTAAGCGCAATCATAAAAAATTTCCACAAAGTAGAAGCTGCAAACATAAAAAATACTCTGTGGCAGACATCAAGCACTTTTTTAAAAACACACAACGCACAACTTAAAAGACCACACTATAACGAAAACTTCACTAGGGACGACTGTATTAAAATAGCACGAATGAGAGTCGGTGTAACTAACTTCAGTACCAGGCACCATTTTAGCGGCGGCAGATCACCAGAATGCACCCAATGTGGGACGACCCTAACTGTTGAACACATTCTCAAGGATTGCGCCATCTCAGGAAGTCACGCTAACCTCGAACAAACACTCGACTGCAGTAATGAAAACACCATAAAGTTCATCAACGAAGCCTTAAAAAAACACAACCTCCTATACGAAGTATAACTTTAAGAAGAGCACAACAACTCGGGAGCAACATGGCCTCGTAGCCCAGCCCCCGTGCATATATTTTATAAATTTATTTATAAAATATAAAGATAAATAAATAAATAAATAAAATAAATAAATAAAGTATAAATGTCGTCAAAACATGTAAAGATAGCGATGACTGAAGTAAAAAGTGTTACACCATGTTACAGTTTTGCCCGTCACTCACTGTAAGTCCAAATTTCACTTTGTACTAAAATTAGAAAAAAAATATACAAACTTCAATAAGATTTAATTATACTAAATAATAATGCAGTTTTAGCTCATTCAACTTTAATGTAATATGAAAAGTGCCAGTTTGAATAACATATCTTAAAATTCGCACCGATTTTTAATTTTATTTTTTTTTTTTTGCTGGCAGTGATATGCAGTTTCTTCCTTATAAAAATATTTTAAGCATTTTTTATACGGACGAAATTATAATTCACAGAGATGCCATGAAACTCAAAAATGTTAGCGGTTTTACAATAGTGCTGCATTTTTAGTCAAAGTTGTGAATTTATTACAAAACTTGAAAAACCATTTTTATACCTTTCATGAGCATGAAATGGTATTATAACTTTGGTCCGATGTTTGTAAGTACCAGAACAAAAAGAGATAGACCCATGAAAATGTATACTTATATGATCAGAACGTCGAGCTGAGTTGATTTAGCCATGTCCGTCTGTCCGTCTGTCCGTCTGTCCGTCTGTCCGTCTGTCTGTCTGTTTGTATGCAATCTAGTCTCTCAGTTTTCGAGATATCCGGATGAAATTTGGTAGGTGGGTGTATTTTTATAATGTATTAATCATTTGTCGGAACCGGAAGAATCGGACCACTATAACATATAGCTCCCATACAACTGATTGTTCAGATATGAGATTTTTCATTATAACTTCTCCATTTATGTAGTTAAGAACAAGAAATTTCGCAGCACTTTCACCCATTATCAACAGAATACTTATAGTGAAAATTACAAAGATCGGGTCACTATAACCTATAGCTCCCATACAACGGATTGTTCAGATATAAAATTTTGCGTTATAACTCCTCCATTTATATAGCTAGGAACATGAAATTCCGCACTGTTTTCAATAATTATCTACAGAAAACTTACAGTGAAAATTAAAAAGATCGGGTAACTATAACCTATAGCTCCCATACAACTGATTGTTCAGATATGAGATTTTTCGTTATAATTCATCCATTTATGTAGCTAGGACCATGAAATTTCGCGCTGTTTTCACTCATTATCAACAGAAGACTTACCTCGAAAATAATAAAGATCGGGTCACTATAACCTGCAGCCCCCATACAACTGATTGTTCAGATATGAGGTCTTTTATCATAACTCCTCCATTTATGCAGCTAGGAACATGAAGTTTCGCACCATTTTCACTCATTATTAACAGAATACTTACAGTGAAAATAACAAGGATCGGATGACTACAACATATATCTTCCAAACATCAGATTGTTCAGATATGGGATTTTACTGTAAAACTTCTTTATTTGAACAGCTAAAACCGATAAATTTCGTAAGATATTTTATAAATAATAATACAAAGTCTACTGAGAAAATCGTCAAAATCTATGCTGTATAAGCTTTATCTCCTATAGCACTGATTGTTCAGATACCAGTTTTTGCGATATATCTCCTTTATGTAGGAAACTAAACCCAATAAATTGTGTTACCGGTTTACATACCGATCACATAGCGGTGAAAATCACTTAGATTGGTGTCATATAAAGTATATCTTCCATACCTCTGATTGTTTAGATGCGATTTTTATATAAGTATGTAACTCCTCTATCGATGTATGCAGATGTATTCAAAAGCAGTAATCTGTCAAAGTAAAATTTGCAGATGTTCATGAAAGGTATGAAGCTTTCGGCATAGCCGAAGACAGCGCTGCTCTTACTTGTTTGAGTGGTTTTCGGTTCGGTTATTGCAATTTCAAAATAAAAATGGTTCGGTTCGAAGCCCGAAAAAAGCGACGGTTCGGTTCAAAAACCGGCTCGGTACAAAACCGGTTTGCAGCTCTGGTTTCTATATTCTAAAAGCCTACTTTTACATTCTATAGGATGTCTTTCAATAACGTCAATGCAATTAATGGTACATATTCACTTGTTTTTATTTTAATGTGCAACTTTATCTTTATCTATGTTTCCTAAAATGCCTTCACCCAATTTTAGCAGAAGTTGGGAATGCTTGCAAGGTAAATTTAATACTGCAAACGATAGTGGGAGTTAGTTTGGTTGGACTTGCAGAAGCCTTAGCATTGGGTGAGTTTTAATTTGATGAACATCTACGTATGTATGTATTCCAGCAAACTTAACTTATTTGGTATTTTGTTTCTTGTAGCCGATCGGTTCTCCATTTCCCTGAAGGACATTATTGACATATTTGAATTGACATCGATGAAATCCCAGTTATTGTTAGCCAAAGGCAAAGGTGAGTCTTAAGTCATAAGGATTGCACGGTGTAACCGGTTTTCATATGGGAAAGCTTTGCCAGCCGCTTGCAATCCTTATTAGCAAAGGTTTTGCAAGACTTGGCGGATGCCCGCAATATCTTTTACTGCTTTGAAGGTTAATTAAGCATTTTTCGCTTTTCTTCCCATTTACAGAAATGGCAAAGGGTGATTTCAACCCACAACAGCCATTGAGTCATATGCAAAAGGATCTGCGCCTTGTACTCAGCATGGCGGAGAATTTGGACCAATCAATGCCTGTAACCGCAATAACAAATGAGGTCTTCAAGCACACAAAAAGGCTTGGCTACAGTGAACACGATTCGAGTGCCGTATTTGTAAGATCCAGATTTTAACATTTAGTTAATACAGCAACTTTTTAAAGCTTTTATCATCTAATATATCCGATGAGGTTTTGCATCTACAAACAACATAAGTAAACAAAACACTAGACAGATGACTTACGTAATGCTTAACGCGAAAAATGAGCCACTTTTTTTTTCAAACCTTAGTAAATGATAAATTCACTATGCGCAACTAAGTTGCAAATCAGCAAGCCAGTACGCTTGAAAATTTTAGACGTTTTCCGCTTCTCTAATTTAAAATATTCGGGCTAATACACTGTATTTATGCATTCCGCGCAAACCCAAATAAATATCTAGGACCAACAACCGCGACCAGGACTAAGCAATATTTTCAAAATATCAGACAGAATAACGTATATAATTTATGCAGCACATATGCAGGACAAAGTAGTTATGCTTAAACTTGTATAAAAAGCGGCAAAAAATATTGATATCACCCCCAAAACCGGCATACGATAGGACCAGTCGACCAATATGAAAGTAGCAACATGAATACTGACTGATAAAAGTGAAAGCGTCGAATGTGCATTGAAAACTTTGAAAAAATTACACAACTGAGTAAAAAATATATAGAAGTATATACGTATATATATATATATATATTAAACGATAAGGCTTAACAATCTTAAGGAAGAAAAAATTAACACGACATATAAATGTGTAATTGAGTGCACATTAATGTGGAAAATGTAGTAAAGAAGTGTAAATGTGCGCAAACATAAATGAAAAATTGTCGCATGTCGCATTGCAATTCATTTATATATTTGTTTTTATATATATAAATAAATAAAAAGGAAAAACCAAAAAAAAAGCAGTACGAAAAATTGCGTTATCAACAGGGTTGGGAAATAATTTTGGTGGAAATATTTCAGGTTATTCATTAAAATGGATTGGTAAAAAACGCAATAGTTTTAAATCGAAGGACTACACCACCTAAAGGTTTGGTTGCATAGGTTATCGTTTTCCTTTTAAAATAAACTAAATAAAAACATTACTTGCATGATTTTATAGTTATGAATGTTAGAAAAAATTTCCATAATTATTTCGTTTCCGAGTGTTTCTCTTATTAAAATTGTGTGTACTTAAGACTAAAGAAACTCATTGAATATCTACTAATATTTCCCAACCCTGTTCACTTTACCTCTGCTTATGTACATACATATTTTTATGCTTATCGGTACCAAAATTACATATTCAAAACTAATACACACGACGATCACACTAGCCTTAACATTTTGAGTTGTTACAAAACCAGGCTCTTGATTTTCAATTTTTTATTTATGTTCTATTTTACTTATCATGCATCCTTTTTCTTTTCGTTTTTCTAATATGTATGTGCTTTTGCATATATTTAAAACTATATAAAAACTTTACTAAATCCTGCAAATCGTCAACTAATCAAATCAATTGCTGCAATCAAACCAAAAATTGGATACGTGTTCTCTTCAATGCGAAATACTTAAGCATTTTCCGAAATGTACAGCTGCAATCAATAGGGATAAGTCAAAATTACAACAACCGCTAAATTCAGTAACACAACGCCATGCCAATAACTGTAACAACTATGGGCTATGTATTAAAAAAGAAATTACTTTTGGTGAGGAAAACAGCTGTGGAGCGCAAAAAACTGTCAACGCTTGTAAGGATAGTTTGACCGCACATCTTGATCTTAATGACAGTACAAATGCTGCTACTAAAGTATTGGAAAAGAAATTAAAAAAGACGCTATTTTGAATCGAGTTCATACACATTACTATCATAATACACTATAAATCATTATATACATACATATGTATGTATAAAGTTTTGAAATACTTAATTTTGTGCATTAATCTTTGTTGCTCATATTTTTATATTTTCCAAGTATTTTAAGATACCCAATTATCATATAAAATTCAGTGGAATAATGACTCAAATAGGTATATCTTTTATCACTTATCATCAGTCTTGAGAATATGTGTAATCGTTCATGTGGCAATATGAAAAGACTTGATTTTTTTCGTTAATTTAATGTGAATTAACGTTTTCAATTGTTTCAAAACTTTTATAGAAATATCAAAAGTTTGTATGAAAATAAATGTATTTGTTGTAAATGTCACGAATATATTCTTGTCGTTATCATTAAAGCCCATACGAGATGCTTTTTAGGTTTGACAATTTTAATTCAAACATGAAATGCATTGCGGGGGTACTTCGAAGCCCGAATTTTCATTAAATCAACATTTTTCTGAGAATGCCATTTTGAATATTCTGCAAAGATAATATGCTTAATATCCAAATGTGCGTGTGTGAACGATAATGGCCTTTAAATTTAAAGAGCTCTATAAAGTATCATTTTCATGCAAGTTTTCGATTAATAAGGCAGTTAAACCCCCCTATTATTAAATCGTCACATGCACGATAATCGCTTGCATTCAGTTATCACATATTACGAACCGATGTTTGTCGTAGCAAATCCGATAGTGTTAGCGTAACTGATTTGTATTGGTTAACGATACGAGCTTGCAAGCGTTTATCGTCTATCGTATGGAAATTCATAATAGGGGCGAAAAAAGTTTTAACCGACTTCACAAAAGGGAGGAGGTTATCAATTCGTCGGTATATATATATTTTTATATATCCCTGAAGATAATTTAGGTGGGCCTTCTTAAGTGAAGCCATTCTAAGAGGCCTACCCAAGAAGAACTGAAAAAAAGTGCTTGCTTGCATGCCTTCTACAAGAGCTTATCCACTTACAATTTACGCGAATGCATAAATTTATATTATTTAGCATTACAAATGAATTTTAATAAACATTTTAAGTTACAATAACACAAATTTGATATAAACCTTAACCAAATACTTCAAAGATGTATGAATTTTATAAATTAAAGAAGCAACTTTAAAAGAACTCCTCCAAAAGGCCTTCTGAAGCACGTCCTTTAAAGGCCCTTCTGGAAGGCCTTCTATGGATAGCGGAAGAGGAAGGCCTTCAATTCGTGCCACTCCATACAAAAAAAGAAAGGAGAAAGGAATGTTGAGTGGAAGGCCTCTTGATTCTCAGGAAGGCCTTTCGGAAGGGCTTTTAACTCCTGAAATTATCCGCTGGGATATGTTTGTTAGTTCATATATCGCACACCTAGATCTAAAGAGCGATCAACACAAACAAAAAAAATTTGGGCGATTTTTTTGCATAAATCAATTCATAGCATTTACATGCAATTAATAAAATTTTTTTTTCTTCATGATTACATTCATGTTAATGCCGAAAAATATATAAAACAAAATAGGAACAATTCAAACACTTTCAAAAAAACATGCTGTGCATACATAGTTAATTACCGGAGCTATAATGTTAAATCACGTCTATCAGACTTTTTTTTTAATAAAAAATAAAACATTTTGTAACACATTTCGTGTGTTTCTTATATTTTAATAACTCTAAACGTGGTGGAATTATTTATTTATTGCGCCATGAACTCTAAAAATATGTACAAATTTTGACAGTTGGAGATGTTTTCCAGATTAACGGAACATCCCTGTCTAAATTTGAGTGCATTCCAAAACGTCGCAAAACAGAGCTGAGTATCGTTTGTTTCTAAATCACACTAGGAGAACAAGTCTAATTTGTGCAACTAAGTAGAAAACTACAATCTAACCGTGGTTGCACACATTTGGCACGCCAATCTAGTGAGGTTTAGAAATAAAAGAGACTGATGCTTTGTATTTTGACGATTTGGAAAGCACGCTTTCATACATTTTCTCTTCATCTCTGAACTATTTGTCCAGTTTCGCAGCAGAACTATAGTTTATTGACCTACATATATGTATTTTGGGAAGTATCGCAACCAATCCAGCTCAACAACTACTCATAATTTTTTGTTAAGCACCATATAACAGATATAGCTCTGATCCAGTACTCCATGAACTTACAGGTTTTTACACGAACTTGCAAGAAGTTACAGGAAAAATGATCCCGTACTTCAAAATACTGTAAATTAGAGCGATTTTTGAAGAGTTTTGTAAAGAATGAACTTGCAAGATTTTACCCAAACTTTTTCTTCTGGTAAAAGCTCTGATCCAATACTTTTCGTCATGAACGAAAGACACAAGATCACACAAGAAGGAAAGAAAGAAACAGATTATTTTCTAGCTGTTGAAATCTCGACTCCCATCATTGTTGTAAGAAGTAAAAAACTTGCACTACGCTATAGCGGATCCGCAAGATACTCCATTTCTTTAAATAAAATTAATTGCTGCTATATGTATGTACTTTAGACTGCATCACAACAAAAGAAATGCGGCTTTTCCGCCGTGATTACAAAGTTTATTATATTTTAAGACGTCCACCAAAATATTTCGGAAAAATAATCAGGGCTATCACAGAATCCATCGTAGCTTCGATTTTCGTGAAACCTACGAAAGTGCTATCACAGAATCCGAATGGCTACGAACGTAATCAGTGATAGCAATTTTTTCGTATTCGTAGCAGGCATTCGAATTCGTAGATTTTCTACGATGGATTCCGTGATAGCCCTGAATAAGATTTAAGTGAGCTGGGCCGATTTGAAAATACCTCCAAAAATGGAGTTTTTTATGAATAAAAATATTTCTTAAAGAACTTTTTGAAAAAAGTCCCCTCAGATGACCGAACAGATTAAGCCTCAAAAATCTGCATAGAAATCTTTTCAACGGAATCGTAATAATGAGATTTTTGATGCTGTTTTTTTTTTTACTTTTTTCAACGATTGATTACAAAAATCTTGATAACTGCGCCAAAACTATTCTGATTTAGACTGATGGGATCTCGTAAATCTTAATATTTTTGCAAAATATTTTGGTGGACGTCTTAAATTCCAATGGAAAAAACAGTACCGATTTTTTTTTTTTGTATGGGGAGTGATGCAGTCTAATGTACATACAGTATCGGTCATATCTATAGCACGCCATTTCAAAGTGATATTGTGTGCCACTTATGTTTATTTATTAATTTATAAGAATTTTCAATTAAAATATAGTTCATTCTCAGACAGACCCGATACAAACCCAAGCTTAATAATTTGTAGAAAGCTACAAAAAAGTCCAACAAATTTTTACATAAATTTCAAACTTTTTTCTCGGAAGTGTTAGAATTTTTTTGAGTACACAGTTTTTTAGCCCCTTCAATTTTAGTCTGATGATGTGCGAATTTGAACTGGCTACGAATTACCGTTTATTTTGTAGAATTTTTTTTTGTCGCATTGGCTTCCATATAATGAATAAACCCAATTTATTTGTATATGGAAGAAATCCGCAACACCTTTGGTGAAAAAAATTCTAAAAAATTAACGGTAACTTTTAGCCACTTGAAACTTGCACATTGTCGGACTAGAATTGAAGGGGCTAAAAAACTGTGTACTCAAAAAAATTCTTACACTTCCGAGAAAAAAGTTTGAAATTTAAGTGAAAATTTGTTGCACCTTTTTGTAGTTTTCTACAAATTGTTACACTTGGGTTTATATGGGGTTTGTCTGAGAATGAACTGTATTTTAATTGAAAATTCTTAAAAATAAATAAATAAACATAAGTGGCACACAATATCACTTTGAAATGGCGTGCTATAGATATGACCGATACTGTACATATCGTCGTTTAAAGTACAAAACCGCATATCGTCATTCTGCAAAACCGCGTAACTGACATTGGCTGCCAAAAATTGGATTTGCTCACACAAGCTCTTGTCTCAATCCGTATCCATTCGTCCTGAAATATACTAGCCAGAAATGCGATTGCTTTATAAAATTAGAGCCATTTTGAAATATCAGTGCTTTTACTCTCTAGAAAATAATTTCTACAACTTCTCATACGTGGTTTTGCATTTTGCTGATACGCGGTTTTGCATTTTGTTGATACGCGGTTTTGCACTTTAAACGACGATATGTGTATGTGTATGCCATGTTGAAAGAGAAAATAAATAAAAGTCAGTTTCATAAAATACAATACATATTCAGAATGATTCATATGATGATGCATATGCATCCTAGCCAGCAAGGAAACGAACATTTTACGAATATTATGTTTTACGAGGGATTCTCGAGCGTCGAAAAGTTAGAGGAAGGCTCGTAAACGATAAAACAAAAAAAAGTAAAAGAAAGAGGCTTGTAGCAAGCAAGAAAAATTTTTCATTCGGTTGGAAATTTTTCTTGAACCACAATATTTTATAATACACATATATATTATTCGCATACGAATGACAATTTCAAGCGAAAAAGTACTCGAAAACAAATCGTAGACGGCTATCATAAACGACTTTTTAGCCGGTTTTTCTTCGAGAAAATGTCCAGTTACGGCCTCGTTTACGATGATTTTGCTGGCTGGGATATGGTACAATAACCCAATGGGAAAATAGGTAAGCACCTTACGAGGTAAGCCATGTTTTCTTTCAGTTTTTAGTACCAAAATTGTCATCATGGCCAATGTCATCTACTAGTAAAGCGCAAAATGAACACCTCCGACGACACATTACGTTGTCAGTTGCAAAGTAACGTGCAGCCGAAGTTATTTCCAACCGCCGAACTACTTCGAGCGACTGCTCTGCATTACACGTAACTTACTTTGTAACGCGGCTCAGAGGTATGTCTGATACCAAATGTACATTCTTAATTCCTACTTAGTAAGTAGTACTAGTAGTAAGTAAGTAGTACTTACATAAGGCGGCCACGTCTTTGTTAAAGTAATGGAGATTCGCCAGGGAAGTGGTAAGGGCCGCCAGGTGAAGGGCAATACCTTGCCAGCAACTTACACTTCACCCAGCTGTCCTTACCACGTCACTGACGAATCTCCCTTACTTTTAACAAATACGTGGCCGCCTGCCACAAACACCGAAATAACTCGTGGCCTAAACCGCAACCGCCCCTGTGAGAGAACTGTCCTAGTAGCGCTGGAGTTGTCAAAGGCGTTTGACACCGTCTGCCATTCCACGCCGCTAGAAGACACAGGCCTCCTCTCTCCCACAGGGACTCAAGTGGTGTTCGGCGAATTATTTGAGTGGTCGAAAGCCGTCATTAATCTTCAGAGATCAAACCTCGAACTCTAGAAAAATAAAACAAGGGGTTACAAAAGATGGCGTTGTCTACCCCATACGGTTTAACTTCTACATCTCGAAGCCTCCCCAGCCAACTGAAGGAGTTTTCCTGATCTCATACGCTGACGATTTCTCGATATTGGCGTCTGGGAATGGAATTGATGACCTCTGCTCAAAAGTAAACGGCTATCTCTCCAAACTTTCTCGCTTCTTCACTGCAAGGAGCCTAACACTCTCCCCAACGAAATCAACAGCGACCCTCTCCATCACATGCACGAAGGATATCAGGCTAGAATTATGCATACACACCAATACCGACAGTAAACAACCCGAAAAATTTAGGGGTCACCTTTGATAGCCTGCTCTCCTTCTCCACGCACACAACGGCAGTTGTCAACAATGTACAGATCCGCAACAAGGTCCTCAAGTCGCTCGCCGGCAGCACCTTAGGCAAAGATAAAGGAACGTTGCTGGCAACATACTAAGCAATTGCCCGGACGGTTCTAAACTAAGTTTGGTCGCCGGGGACTAGTTGGACGCACTGGACGAAGCTACAGATTTGTCACAACGCCTCACTCCGGACAGCGTCAGGGTGCCTTCTGATCTCCCCTGAGCACCACCTATACAGTGAGGCCCCGTAAGGATGCACAACAAAATGCTCTATAAGCAGTTTCTGATGGGGTGCCACAGAAGTAAACACCCCAACAGACCATTGCTAGTGGAAGAACCTCCTCTCAAAAACGTCAGGGGGCACCTATTCGTATACAAGGACGTGGTCCAGACTTACATAGTTACATAGACCAACCACCGGACCCACGACAGCCGGTTCTACGTACCGGAATTTACACCTGCTGCGTATGCCAGAGACGTCTGCATACAAACTCCACCTCGGTCAGGTGCAATGCCTGTGACGGGTGGAGTCACCTCCGTAACTGCTCGGGCCTACGTACGCACCGGAAGTGGACCACGTCGTTTGTGGCTCCATGCTGTGCGAACCGGACCGCCTCCACGGCAAACCACCACCCGCCCGGGCAGCACACAATCAACACATCCACACCCCAACACAACAAAACACAACAATAGACACACAAACCAACACAATAGCACCCACACACCGCCGCCGGCAACTCCTAGCCCCTCCGACAATCTGATCTGTTTGTCAGTCCAGAATATACCGTAACGTGACATCAGTCAAGTGCAACTCCTGCCTCGGCTGGTGCCACGCGAGATTGGACGAGTGCCTATGTGGGCCCCTGCTGTGCCGCCCAATCGCATCCCTTTCCCGCGACGCCGCCAACCACCACCACAAGGCAGCACCCCCTTTTGCAGCACGTACAGCAGGGAGCCGGCAGGCAACACAACTCTTTAACACTACACATCACAATCGGTCTTCCAAGGCACACAAAGGTACTACAATTTAACTGTAACGGACTCCAGAGCAAGATCGAGGAGATAACTGTCTTTATGGGAAGGCATGGAATATGAATAGCTGCGATCCAAGAGACGGAAGTTGCACGGCAATTCAACCCCGACGTCCACCTTGGTGAACGTAACTTCCGCAGGGTTGTCACTGCTGCTGCAGCTCGCTTCATCCCAGCAGGATGTATTAAGGACCCACGTCCAAACTTTCCTGCTGAAGCGACTGTTCTAGCCGATGAGCGCGACAACCTTCGTCAGGCCGATCCCGTAAATCCCCGTATCAGGGATCTCAATTCGGAGATTCAGCAACTTGTGAACGTACATAAGCGGAAGAAATGGAGCCTTTGAAGACCTGCAACTTCGTCTCTGGTGTGAGCAAGCTTTGGTCAACCGTGAGGTCGTTGCGCGAGCTATTTTAGCCGGCAGTTCATTATGCATCCTCCGGTGGATAAAGCCAAACGTCGAGTGACAAGATGGCTGCACAAAATGCCGAAACCCAGTGCATCTCTTGTTTTCACCACCGGTGAGGTAAGGGTAGCCATCGGGAAGACGAAAGCCTCCAAAGCCATTGGACCCGACGGAATATGCATCTTGATACTGAAAAATTTGGGTCCTGCGGGAGTAGCATACCTAACGGAGGTCCTCAATTTGTCTATGGCCAATCTCTTCATCCCAGACATCTGGAAGGTGGGGAGCGTGGTCCCACTGCTCAAAAAGGGGAAACCTGCCAACATAGGAGATTCTTATCGGCCGACAACACTCCTTTCCCCGGTAGCGAAGACACTCGAGGCCTTGCTGCTCCCGTATTTCACAAACCACTTGACCCCAGCGAAGCATGGTTTCCGTAAAGTGCATAGTACAACAACAGCACTTAACGCCATAAACACTCAGATAACTCGTGGCCTTAACCGAAACCGCCCCTGTGAGAGAACTATTCTAGTAGCATTGGACCTGTCCAAGACGTTCGACACTGTCAGCAATTCAACGCTACTAGAAGATATAGAGGCCTCCTCACTCCCACAGGGACTCAAACGGTGGTCGGCGAATTGCCTGAATGGTCGACACTCGTCAGTAATTTTCAGAGACAAAACTAGCAAGCTATGTAAAATTAAACGGGGTACCACAGGGTGGTGTCCTGTCCCCACTACTGTTTAATTATTACATTTCCACGCTTCCTCAACCACCAGAGGGTGTTAATATTGTCTCCTATGCTGACGATTGTTCGATAATGGCGTGGCATGGCAAAAATAAAGAAACGTTGTTGGCAACATATAAGGCAATTGGCCGGCCGGTTCTAAACTATGTAGCGCCCGTGTGGTCGCCGGGGACTAGCAGGACACAGTGGATGAAGCTACAGGCCTGCCAAAACATGGCATTACGAACAGCGACAGGATGCCTCCTGATGACGCCCCAACACCACCTACATGACAAGGCCCAGATGCTCCCAGTCAAGGAGCATAACATAATGCTCTGCAAGCAGTTCCTTGCTGGAAGCCAGGGTGAAAAGTCATCGTGTAAATTGGCTCTAAGCGTTCAGCACAAAAATTATGCAAATACTGACGCGATAAATATTGAACATTCGTGCGCCATCCATCAATCCATCAATATGGATCGCGATCCAAATATCATGATAACAGGTCCATTCAATATCAAATAATTGTTACTAGTACTTGCATGTTTTTACTAAAAATTCATTCGATAACCCAAAATATTTGCAAGAGAGAGCGAATTCGAGAGCGTAACAACCCCAGAGAGCTGCAAATTCTTGCAAGTAAAAATTTTACTAGTAGGAATGCAGGAGTCAAAAAAGTAAGGTTCTGTTTCTAATTCAAGGGTCGGTTGTTCAATGTCTGGATATCACTACCACTACACTATCGGCGTCGTTGCTCTTAACCGGAGCTTCTACCTCCGATTTGTGCTAACCAGACATTGAACAACCGGACCTAAGAGGGCGATTTGGTGAAACATAGTGTGTATAGTAACTTCTCCAGTAAAAAACTGCAGCGAGAGCGTAAAATTGAGAAGAAGAGAAAACTAGAAGAAAAAGCTATTGAACACTTAGTAAAAACTTGCAAGTGAATTGTTTTTACATTCTGCTGTAAACATTTTACTATTTATAAATCAGTTTTAAACTCTTTGCTTTACACACAAGCACTTAAACAGTCCAGTACATCATTAATATTTTGATTTCCACTCCTTTTACTTTTGTTTACGCTTAACAAATTCAATAAATGGCAGCAAATTCAACAAATGGTAAACTGAATGTTTACCATCTGTTAACCAAACCAGCAAGCACATGAAAACAAAAGCTTGTAATTATTGGATATGCATTGAATATATATATTTTTTTTTCAGTAATTACTCTACTTATTTAAAACATTATGAATTGTACGTTGGTGCCCAATGCCAAAAATTGTGATCGATTGTGATTTGCCGTCGGCATTTCAGTAAAATGAAACCTGATTTGTCAAACTACCAAATGACATCTGATGTTAAAACAGCGATGGTAAGAAATTCGGCAAGACAGATATGGTTTAACAGCGGAAATTTGCGGTCTCCATCTGACATTTCTGTCTTAACACAGCTTTTTTAACAGAATCTGTAGAAGGTGGAGACGTGGGGTTACTTAACCAACTAATTTGCGATTTCATATCACTCTGTACTCGCTACAATTTGCTCTCAACTCGCTAGTGAATTTTGGTTCCAAACCGATTAGGATGGTTGGAAAAGGGAAGGAACGAATGGCAGAACAAAGACATAATTCACAAAATAGAAAATGGCGAACTTTGATTTTCATTTTCCGAATTTCATGTTAATTTTCTTTGAAATTAAAGCAGAAATATAGAAAACTTAAAGACAAAAATAGTCGACAATTGTGCAGCTACTTTGGAAGCAACGGAAAAGTGTGAAATTTCAGGAAGTGAAGGAATCTTTGGAAAATATGTGTTGCCGAGAAAAGCAACACCATTTTGACGAGACAGGCAATTTGCCAGTCGTAGATATATAGAATTTGTGAACCGATTTCATTTTACGAATAAGTTACAGAAACTTTATACCAAATCAGGAGCTTGTTCTTAACTATGATAAACTTCACCCAAGAGCGATATTTAGAAATTATACATAATTGATCGTGTTGTGTCCGACCTGTTAATAAATTTCGGTGCAAAATCAGTGTGCGTCATTTGTGGTGAAAAAAAGATAAACCAAATTTCTAGCATTGCTACCAAAAATATCCGATTAATTAAATTGACAATCCAAATCTTTTCGGTGCCTAAATCATGAAAAATGTGTATTAGATATCTGAAAACTGTTTTAAATGATTCCCTCATTATCGAAGAAAAGTAATAATTCTTACAAGTAATTTATTGGAATTGGAAATGACCAAGGGGAGAGTGGAGTTATCAGCCCAAATGCCAATGTAAGTTCATAATGTTCATGTATTTACCATACTTTATCAATAATTCTCTATTCTACATTGTTCTTTACCCCAATTTTTACTACATTATTTCGTTTTTTGAGAAATTTCGCTCGCTAAATTGTGTCAGCTCTGTGAATAACACTTCTACTCGAATTTGCATGCGAGGAAGCGAGAATGTTCAGTGGTATTAGAAGTATGGTTATCTCAATTCTTGATATGACCTGCAATTTAGTGAATTTATTACGAGGACGTGCGCTCTGTATGTTAAAAAGAGATGTATACATATAAGCATACTTTGGATGGCGGCTGTCAATGAATTTGACGTTTTCCACAGTTCTTTGCCAATTTGCCTCTAAAGGACTACGAACGTCACGGCGTATGCGTAAATCAAAAAAAAATCGATAGAACTTCTAATACAACATGTTTGTAATGTCACATTAAATGGGGTTCATAGTGTGTTCTTCAAAAGTGTTTTAACTCAATATTTTCCTTTTGTCAAAAAAAAAAAAAACAAAATACTATCTCTAATATAGGGAAAAGGAGGCTTCACTGTTTGGTAACCTATAAGAATCTCGGATTTACCCAATAGATAGTATATTTGCATATCATGTCTTTGAACTAAAATAATCTGGAAGCAATGAAAGCCACGAATATGCTTAAATGTCAAGATTTTAATGAAATACAAACATATGTGTCGTTATTAATGCTCTCATTTAGATATTCTTTTCGGAATTGTGTCTTTTGAATATTCATATCAAAGTTCATTTACAGCCGGTTTCTCAGTTGATAAATAACTATGTTAACAAATAATTAGTAAATCAATAGTTAACTGCCCAATGTTGGCGAATTATGTATGAGTTAATCATCTATTAAGTACACTGAGAAACTGACAAGAAGAGATAATCTTTTGATTATAATTAAACATCCACTGAAAAATCGGAAGAGTATTTACTCGGATCATCGTAATATAAGTCTAACAGACTGTAAAAAATAAATAAATAAATCGTTGTCTATGCTATATTAATGAAAACAATTCTAATGTTAATTTGATACATATTTTTTTTTTATTGAATTTATTTTGCAAAATTTGAGAAATGGTCTTGTTACGTAGAAACCTTAAATTTTTTAATGAATATGTAAACAAAGAAACTCGAAAATAGCATCTATCACAATCGTTTCTAAACAAACACAACGAGAATATCGATCGACCAAAATACAATTCAAACTTCTCCAGGAACGACTACATTATATTAGCTCGCATGCGAGTTGGCGTAACAAAATTTTCAGCCCAACACTATTTTCAACAATCGCGACCAAGGGAATTTGCGTGGTGTTCAGATCCAGACCCAGATAATCGAACATATACTAAAAAATTTTACTGTATTCGGAAATCAAAATATCAATTTAAAGAAAAATCTCTAGACTGCACTCAAGAGAATACCATAAAATCACTTAAAGATGCTCTAAGTAAACATAACTTACCCAACGAAGTTTAAAATAACTTTCTTTGGGGCAATATGGCCTAGTAACATAGGCCCAAAAATATATTTTATAAATTTATTTATAAAATATAGAATAAATAAATTAATTCAATGAAAATTTTTGCTTTAAGCATTCAGCTGAAAGCTATATTTAATTGCCACAGAATAGGGGACAGTTTGTTTTCATGAATAGTTAATTTCGTTTGTTTGGAATTAAATTAACTGCATGGCCAGCGGTTAACAATATTTTTTTTTAATTTTGATACAGAATTGAGCGTTAAGAGGGTTGCGGAAAGGGGCTGGCAAGAGGAGCTAAAATTTCATTTAATCGAATCCATCGGATCATATAAATCAAAGATTTTTTTCTAGATCGCCAATGTCATCTCATAATCGCAAAATTCGTTGAGTAAATGGCATTAAAAAAAAAGCGAGCAAATAGAGACAGATAGAGTATATTTTCAATGGTCGACGAAAAACACTTATTGCAAAAAAGGCTTGCAAGGTAAAATAGAAGAAAGAGTAAAGGGTAGAAGCGAAAGACAGCAGTAAAGAGGAACAAAGGTGGTGAGAAGATGAAGCAAAAATCAAAACGGAGAAGAAATTTCCGATAGATTTCAGCCGTGTGAAGTTGTCGCTGCCTTTTTGTCTGTGTGAATTTTATTAAAAGTAGTGATTAAATAACTAAATTAATTCCCAATACAATGTGTATAAATCGCGCTTATCAGTCGTATGTTGAAGTTTAAGCAATTTCTAAAATATTTGAAGAGAATCTAATACAAAATTGCTAGTGAAAAAATGGGCAGTGATAAAGTGAAAATAGTACAAAAAAAAAAATACAAGCTCATGAATTTATAAAATGTGTAAATGAGCAGGGCCAAAAAGGTGAGGAAAGTGGGTGAGCAACAATCGGGAAAAAATTTTAATGAAAAGTTGAGATGACAAACTCGAAAATTGCGCAAGTGTTTGTGGAAAAAGTTGAAGACGAAAAATTTATTGCAATATACATATCAGGCATTTATTTGTGAAGAGCTGATAAAAATTTCTCCTTCCCTAGTTAGCAGCATAATGTAACCTACACATGTACGTATCGAGAAATATGTGAATGATTGTGAGAACACCGTAAGTAGACGGATGCAGTCTGGGAAATGTGGGCAGTATGTGCCGCCATTTAGTACAACACCAAAAGTAAATTTTGCTATCATACGTATAAGTTAGTAAATCATTGCAGGAGGACCCTTCTGTCAATAGATTCGTTTAGTGGGACTCCAAACCATAAAACAAATAACGCAAAAAAGTTGAGCGCATGTGTTGTGCCAAAAGTATTCGATGCGGGCGACTGCCACTATTCGATGTGCCAAAGTAGAATTCGGTTTATGTAGCGTCAAATGTGGTTATTATGACCACGATAAGAAGGCTACGGCGCAACAAACGAAGGAAAGACTGACCCACGACATACGACGAATTGGAGCTAAATTACGACAAATCGTTGAATCTAGCATGTGCGATGGGATGAGAAATTTCTCCATAAAAGTAGGTACACATGTATGTATATACATACACACGTTCATAGACAGCAAATAACAATAAAAAGAGCAGGCAGCAAATGGCTAGCCAAATACTCGGCTGGCGATTAAATGTCGCCACCACCAATACTTTTGCCCACCGGCTCTGCTCCCCATATACACATAATATAGCAACAATACTTCAGCTACATCAATGCAAAGCGGTGAACGAAAAAACAATTCACGCAATTGTCGGTTGTGCGCCGAGAGAATGATAATGGGCTTCGTTATTGCACATATGTAGTTGTGGCTGACTTCACCGAAGGTGCACGAACCACTGTTGCCAGCTTAGTGCTTTTCGCACTAAATTTAATGCTTTTCTTAATTCAAAACGCGAACATTTTTGAGTTTGGTGCTTGGTGCGTTTTTTGGTGCTTATTTTTTGAGTTTGAAGACACCAAAACTGTAAATATGAAACAAAAATGGAACTTAAATTTAGAGAATTTATGTGGCAGCACTTTCAATCATGTCAGAATTACATACGGTAATTTGCCATTGCTTGCAAAAACGTCCATGTCTTTGGGACCAAGAATCGATCTTTAGGCCTTTAGTTTGGGCTGAATTTGTTATATTTTTTACGAGTATTAAAAAGCACTAGCATCTCCTAACAGTAAAATGAATAACAGACCGTTTTAATAAGGAATACTCGAGTAGGCAGCTTTTTTACACAAAAAGATTTTATCCACCTTGCGCCGGTGGATGCGCTCAAATAAGACACTTTAAAAAGGGAAATCATATTTTGTTATGTTTCAGGTGTGAAGTGGCCGGAAAGAAAAGGTCTGTACATTCCTTTAGTTCAAGAGATCATAAGAGACGATAGTGTAATCAGCGCAAATCTAAACAAAACGGCAACGCTGGACACAGCTGCATATTAGAATACAAGAACAAAAATGTTTACGTCGCGACGTTTGGACGAAAATATTTGAATTTATAGAAAATAGAATAAACTCCACGGGAAATGTTTAGCTATTTGTACAACGATTTAGAGGTGGGGCGGAGGGGGAGGGGGTGTGGGCCCCACAACCCCTCCCACAGACCTCTGGGGAGCTGTTTGAAAATAGGGGCCGCGCTTAGGGATTATAACCCTTACTACGTAAAATTCTCCTTTCTGTGTGACATAATTGGGGCTACCGCCCCAGTGATGTCTATTTTGGTTACTGGGTGTTTTATAAAAATATCTTGTATATAAAAATGTATATACAAATTTATAACAAAAATTTGCAACAAATACCATATTTCCAACCGATATTATTGTTAAATTAGTGCACAGATTTAGTAAATTAAATTTTTGTAATAAAGCGTGAACTGTTGTCTACAAGTGTGTGTAAAAGTTTTTTGATTCGATTCACGCGTTTGGGCACAGCAACCCAAAATCGTTGTACAAATTCATAAACAGTACCCAATTCGACCGCCAAGCAAGAAACATTAAATTTTATTAATTTGAATAGGCATACCTACAATTAAATTTTGAATGCACACAAAGTCCATTAAATCCTCCAATATTGGAAAATAAGAACAAAAATGTTTTCGTCGCGACGTTTGGACGAAAATATTTGAATTTATAGAAAACAGAATAAATTCGACCGCCGAGCAAGAAACAATAGGCATACCTACAATAAGATTTTGAACGCACACAAGGTCTATTAAATCCTCCAATAAAAAATTTGGTGCTTTTTTCGAGAAAAAAAAAACGCGAATTTCTTGGGTTTTAGGGCTTTTTCAAATTCAAAACTTGGCAACACTGGCACGAACTCAAAGAATATCAGTCAGACGGGTGGAAGGACGCAGCGGACAGACAGTCAAAAAAAGTATAATACGTATACATATGCCCGTACATATCGCACACCGTCTTCAAAAGAGTCACAACTCAAAATTTGGCATTTTTGAAATGATGTGCTTCAAATGAACACAGAGCTTTTATTTACCTTTCAGCAAAACTGGAGCAAATTTTGGTTATAATTTGTTAAAAAAAAACCTAAGGTAAAGTCGCCCTTGTCCATATGAATAGCATGCGCTACGAAATAATTTTTCGCATTTTCTCACAAACGTGTTATTTTGAATTGTATGTATGTACAGTGGCACAGAAATTTCCGCAATGTATGTATGTAAGGTTCTAATTTCTTTTTGCTAATTTTTTATAAAAATAGGTATAGTCCATACTACAACAAAAAACATACATGGAATTCGCGCTTCTGTGTATTCGTTTTATCTTGCGTAAGTGTAACTGAACGAGCGTGGTATAGTTGTTTATTTATTTATTTATTTTTTACAGTCTGTAAGACTTATATTAAACAAAGATTTAAAATTCTTAGAATTAGATTAAGATTTAAAATTTAAATATTAAATATGTTATGCTCTATGGAAAATTTTTAAATAACATTACCAAAGGAACACCTAAGTTAATTTTTGAGGACCTAATTAACACCTAAAAGACACATAATTCCTAGCTAATTTTTATTGATTTTTGTCGACTTGGGTCAGCTAGGTTTAGGGACGTTCGCGTAGTCGTGTCGGTTGGAAAGGCACAGTTTTCAATCCGCTCATGTATTGTTTATTTTCTCAGGTTTTTTTGCATGTGTATTTATTGTACCTCTTGTAACAACAAATCACACGCTCATTCAGTTACAGTTACTCAAGATACAACGAGCATTATTGTTTTTTTTTTTTTTTATAGAAATATGGATTATGGTTAAAAACTGGTTATACAGAATTAAGGGAAATTCAACGAATTTTAATCAAAATTAACAACTTTTAAATTAGATTTTCTAAACAAATTTCAAGTCCGCAGTTTTATAGCCCATTAAATTTTAATATAATATTGTGTAAAAATGAAGTTGCTACGAAATCGCGTTGATTTTTAATTATTTTTGACGTAGAATAGTCTTACCTTACGATATGGAGGCTATGCTCCAATGTTGTAGTTGTAATTTTTAGAGCTTTACGAAAACGCTTATTGCACGAGAACTAATGAAGCGATTTCAAAAAAGAGTGAGGCGTTTCAGAGACAAAATTTCAAACCTATCGACAGATTCATTTTAGTAAATAACCAATTCGGTTTCTGTCGTAGAAATCGGCTAATTTTGGGGTCAATTTTGAGCCTTTAAAGATATAACTTTCATTTTCGGGATATAGGTTCTTTGGAGCAATAGAAATCTTATCGTGTACATAAATTATCGTATATATAAATTAAAACAATATTGAGGATTTTAAGGAACAAATTGTTGAAAATTGTTGTTGTTGTTGTTGTAGCAGCATACAAGTTCCCCAAAGGGTTTTTGGGGAGTGTTGCTGGAGTGACAGTCCTTGGCCAGATATAAATCTGGGTCGTTCCGGTTACGTAGACCCGACTGTGAAAATTCGTGGGAAAATGAAAATTGTTGTTGTTGTTGTGGTTTGAAAAAGCAAGTTCGACTTAAATAAAGGCAGAAAATTTAAATGAATATCATGATATGGATGTCAGACGAAAGAGGGTTGTGGTTTGAAAATATTTTGCAGAGGGTTGCCACCTTGTTACAAAGTTATATTCAATATAAGCAATAGGTTAAATAAATTAGTTCAATATGAATAGAAATTAAAATTGCTTTGAAGAACTTTATTTCTAAACTGCATGTCGGAGGGTTGCCACCTGATTTTATAATTAAATTTTATTAAATTAAATTTTAATTAAGAGTTTTAGATAATTTAAATATGTATCACAATATAAGTGTCAGACGAAAAAGGTTTAACGAGTTTTGGTTTAAAAATAACTTGAACAGGATTGCCGTCTGTTTGAAAACTTGAATCAAATTTAATTATATGAAATATTGGAGTCAAAGAAAACACCTGAGTAAAAAGTTGCACTCAAACTATTTAATAAGTCAAATTAATTATTAAAGTAAGGGAATTAATTGAAATAAATAAATTAAAATTGTTCTTTTCTGAACTTTAAGAGGGTTGCCATATATTTTAAAAATTAAACTCAACTTGAATTAAGGGAATTAGATCGCAATATGGCTGTCAGTCAAAAAAGGTTTAACAAGGTTTTTGTTTTAAAATATTTTGAATAGGGTTGCCACCTGTTCTAAAATTAGAGGTTAAATAAGATATGCATAAGTTAAATAAAATATTAAAATATGACGTGAAACGAAGGTGGTAAGCCATCATTAGTTAGAATATTTAGAATATTAAAAAGGGTTGCCACCTGCTTAAAAAGGTAAACTCAAATTATTTAATAAGTTGAAGTAATTATTAAAAATATGGGTATTAAATGAAACGGGTTTAAAAAGGCTTTATTTCTGAACTGTATTTAGGAGCGTTGTCACGTAGTTAAATAATAAAATTTAACTTAATTCATCAGGTAGATGAAATATGTAGGTATCAACATATCAGACGCAAGAGATTTTTTTATTTCTTATCTATATTTAGGAGGGTTGCCAGCTGTTTCAGGAGTCTTAGCCTACGCACATTGGCTAATTTAAAAATTAATACAAATTTCTGCAGTATGAAAGGAAATAAAAACAAGTAAAGAAGTATAAGTTCGAGCGAAACCTAATTTTATATACCCGGCGCAGGTATCAACTATCGTCGTTCCAACTTTCTTTAAACTACCTAAAAGTTTATATCAGTTTATTGTTAAGAGATTGTTGTAAGTATTATCTTGGAGCGTCCTCAGTTATTGAAATATCGGAGTTTTTGTCTATCCGGAAATTACCGTTATACGGGAAGCCGGTGCAATTTTAGTCCGATTTAAATTATTTTCAACGAATTGCTTTTTCATACCAAGGTTAAGTGCACCGGTTCGGTAGAAATTGATAAATCGGTTACCGAGGTACACATTTGTGGTCATAAGTGTGCGTGGCAGCGCCCAATATCCAAAAATATATAATGCCTTCAATAGAATTTTTTCCTCTATACGAACTAGAAGAAGAAAGATTAGATGCGCGAAAACTTCTGCGTACTGTATAAAAATGGATGCTTTAGACTACGTTGAGTATTTTTGCATTCGTACAATTATGTTAATCTCCGTGTATGTACAGTGCCGAACAGAAGTATTGGCACAGTGAATTTTTCGCAATATATGCAAAGTTCTTTATTCTAATTTATTTTTGATAATTTTTATAAAAATATTGTTCATTGTACAGCAGAAAACATAATAATAAAATCTCTAAACAGTTTTATAGTCCATTCAAATTTAGTATAACAAAGTGTAAGTTTAAAGTCGCTAGAAAATTGCATTGATTTTTGGTAATTTTTTTTCACGCATGTTCTTCCATACAAAGTAATTCGACAATTATTTTTTGTATGGAGAAAATGAGCAACACCTTCCACTAAAAAAATTGCAAAAAATCAACGCAATTTTCTAGGGATTTTAAACTTGCACTTTGTTATACTAAATTTGAATGGGCTATAAAACTGCATACTTAGAATTTTTCTAAAAAATCTGAATAAAAAGTTGCAAATTAGTGTGCAAATTTAATGAGCTTTCCTGAGTTTTGCACAAAGTTTAGAGTTTTTATTATTACGTTTTCTGGTATAAAATGAACTATATTTTTATAAAAAATTATCTAAAATAAATTAGAATAAAAAACTTTGCATATATGGCGAAAAATTCACTGTGCCAATACTTTTGTTCGTCACTGTATATCTACCCAAGTAGAAAGTCCCCCCGCGGGTTAGGGGTTAGAATATACCCGCAGTAAGGCATGCTTGTCGTAAAAGGCGACTAAAATCCACTATTTTGCTCAAGGCATTATGGAACCCGTTTGAGAGATGAACGACTGCTGGTTGAAGCCTTTGCTAAAGTTTGCTAAGTGTGCTGCAGGCAGCTATAGCAAAGGTGGACATTAGTCGCTAGACACTC